>NC_079390.1:25384919-25413235 GCF_029220125.1 Pseudoliparis swirei | reverse complement strand
ACTAGTTCACTAACATATGTTAACTAGTTCATTAACCTATATATTAACCAGTTCACTAACCTCTATATTAGCAAGTTCGCATAACCTATGTGTTAACTAGTTTGTTAACCTATATATTAACAGTTCACTAACCTGTGTGTTAACTAGTTCCGCGAACCTATATGTTAACTAGTTCGTAACACTCTATATTAACCAGTTCACTAACCTATATGTTAACTAGTTCATTAACTAGTTCACTAACCTGTGTTAACTAGTTCATTAACCTATTTGTTAACCAGTTCACGAACCTATATGTTAACTAGTTCACTAACCTATACGTTAACTAGTTCATTAACCTAAATGTTAACTAGTTCATTAACCAGTTCACTAACCTATATGTTAACTAGTTCATTAACTAGTTCACTAACCTATTTGTTAACCAGTTCACGAACATATATGTTAACTCGTTGATTAACTCGTTCACTAACCTCTATAGTAAAGAGTTCAGCCTCTTCTATGTAGCGTCTTCGGCGAGCTGACCTGGATCCGGACCACATCCCATTCTGGTTCCAGTTATGAGAACCTAGAACTGGACCTGCAGGAGAACCAGAGACCATGTGGTGGAGACACGTCTGACCTCAGGTCCTCTCAGGAGGACCCTACTGAGAGAGACCTACGGAACCTAACAGAACCCTGCTGGAGACCCTACTGAGGACCCTGCTGGAGACCCTACTGGAGACCCTGCTGGAGACCCTGCTGGAGACTCTACAGGAGACCCTGCTGGAGACCCTACTGCAGACCCTACTGGAGACCCTGCTGGAGACCCTACTGGAGACCCTACTGAGGACCCTGCTGGAGACTCTACTGGAGACCCTGCTGGAGACCCTACTGGAGACCCTGCTGGAGACCCTACTGAGGACCCTACTGGAGACCCTGCTGGAGACCCTACTGAGGACCCTGCTGGAGACTCGACTGGAGACCCTGCTGGAGACCCGACTGGAGACCCTACTGGAGACCCTACAGGAGACTCTACAGGAGACCCTACAGGAGACTCTACAGGAGACCCTACTGGAGACTCTACAGGAGACCCTGCTGGAGACCCTACTGGAGACTCTACTGGAGACCCTGCTGGAGACTCTACAGGAGACCCTACTGGAGACCCTGCTGGAGACCCTACTGGAGACCCTGCTGGAGACCCTACAGGAGACCCTGCTGGAGACCCTACTGGAGACTCTACAGGAGACCCTGCTGGAGACCCTACAGGAGACCCTACTGGAGACACTACTGGAGACTCTACAGGAGACCCTACTGGAGACCCTACAGGAGACCCTACTGGAGACCCTGCTGGAGACCCTACTGGAGACCCTGCTGGAGCCTGGGAACCCCGCGAGACCCTGCTGGAGACCCTACAGGAGACCCTACTGGAGACCCTGCTGGAGACCCTACTGGAGACCCTACTGGAGACCCTGCTGGAGACCCTGCTGGAGACCCTACTGGAGACTCTACAGGAGACCCTGCTGGAGACCCTACAGGAGACCCTACAGGAGACCCTAATGGAGACCCTGCTGGAGACCTTACTGGAGACTCTACAGGAGACCCTGCTGGAGACCCTACAGGAGACCCTACAGGAGACCCTAATGGAGACCCTGCTGGAGACCTTACTGGAGACTCTACAGGAGACCCTGCTGGAGACCCTACAGGAGACCCTACTGGAGACCCTACTGGAGACACTGCTGGAGACTCTACAGGAGACCCTACTGGAGACACTGGAGACCCTACAGGAGGAGACCCAACTGGAGACCCTACTGGAGACTCTACAGGAGACCCTGCTGGAGACTCTACAGGAGACCCTACTGGAGACTCTACTGGAGACCCTACAGGAGACCCAACTGGAGACCCTACTGGAGACCCTGCTGGAGACTCTACAGGAGACTCTACTGGAGACCCTACTGGAGACCCTGCTGGAGACTCTACAGGAGACCCTACTGGAGACCCTACTGGAGACCCTACTGGAGACTCTACAGGAGACCCTGCTGGAGACCCCTACAGAACTCTACAGGAGACCCTGGAACCCTACCAGAACCTGGAGACTCTACAGGAGACCCTGCTGGATCATCACCATCATCATCATCACCATCACCACCATCACCACCATCACCATCTTCATCATCCACACCAGACGTCTCCAGATTCAACGTGATGCTCTCGTGGTGTCATCGTTACCACGTGTGCATGATGTCAGACAGAAATCTACCCAGCATGCAATTGGGATGGACGGTGGACTGGCCTGTAGTCACATGATCACAAGATGAACTCACCACGGACAAAGTGATCAGCTTCAGCTTCAGACTGATGGACAGCTTCAGCTTCAGACTGATGGACAGCTTCAGACTGATGGACAGCTTCAGCTTCAGACTGACGGACAGCTTCAGCTTCAGACTGATGGACAGCTTCAGACTGATGGACAGCTTCAGCTTCAGACTGACGGACAGCTTCGAACGATGGACAGCTAAAGCTTCCAGACTGATGGACGGCTTCGGGCGGCGGACCTTCAACTGAACTGGCGGACAGCTTCAGCTTCAGACGGCGGACAGCTTCGCTTCAGACGATGGACGCTTCGGGCGGCGGACAGCTTCAGACTGATGGACAGCTTCAGCTTCAGACTGATGGACAGCTTCAGCTTCAGACTGACGGACAGCTTCAGCTTCAGACTGATGGACAGCTTCAGACTGACGGACAGCTTCAGCTTCAGACTGATGAACAGCTTCAGACTGACGGACAACTTCAGCTTCAGACTGATGGACAGCTTCAGACTTGTGGACGCTTCAGACGGCGATGGGCAACACAACTTCAGACTGACGGACAGCTTCAGCTTCAGACTGATGGACAGCTTCAGCTTCAGACTGATGAACAGCTTCAGACTGACGGTTGCTTCGGCTTCGGGCTGACGGCGAAAGCTTCAGCTTCGGAACTGATGGACAGCTTCAGACTGGCCGGACGCTTCCAGCTTCGGGCTGATGGACAGCTTCAGCTTCAGACTGACGGTTGGCAGCCAGACTGGCGGACATCTTCAGACTGATGGACGCTTCAACTTCGGAACTGATGGACGGCTTCAGCTTCAGACTGACGGACGCTTCAACTGTAGACTGATGAACAGCTTCGGGCCAGCGGACGCTTCGGTTCAGACGATGGACGCTTCCAGCTTCGGAGCGGGCAGCTTCAGCTTCAGACTGACGGACATCTTCAGACTGATGGACAGCTTCAGCTTCAGACTGATGGACAGCTTCAGCTTCAGACTGACGGACAGCTTCAGCTTCAGGCTGACGGACAGCTTCAGACTGACGGACAGCTTTAGCTTCAGACTGACGGACAGCCGGTTGCTTCTTGATGATGGCAGAAGAGCGATAAACAATGTGTCGTCTTCCTTCCTCTTCTTCCTCCTCTTCCTCCTCCTTTATTCTTGTCCTCCACCAATCCAGGGGTTCTATGAAGAACTCCTCCTGACTCGTCCGGATCAACCCAGCCTGAGAGAGAGAGAGCGAGAGAGACAGAGAGAAAGAGCGAGAGACAGAGAGAGAGAGAGAAAGAGCGAGAGATTTTTAGATTTTTGAAAAACACTTTATTTACATTTTTCATTACCTTGTTCTTAAAAAATTAAAGTGTTTTAAAAAATCAAATTGTTTGAAATAAAAGCAAACATTTTAAAAAAGAAAACATGTTTTACCTAATAAAAAGTGGTGCAAACTCCAGCTCCTACTCTACCACAGAACAAACAATGTCTTTAAAACACCAGCGTTGTTTAAAAGCATCCAGAGTCTCAATGTGTTTGTAAAACCTGAACTCCAGCCAGAGTCTGGCTCTGATGTTACAAACCACACTGCCCGACCTCCTCACTCTCTGTTTTCCACCGGGACTTTCTCGTTAAATAAATTGCCATTTTAATGTGGATACAAAAATTAAAGGCTGCCACTTTTCTTCCGTTTTTTGTAGGCAGCTCCCATGATAAAACTTCTTCTCTGTAAAAACCACATTAAAAGACTAAAAACCAATGTTAAAATGAAGAAATAAAAGTCTCTTACACCGTTAAAAGCGGTAAATAATTCGGAGGGTCTGAAGGGCACTGGCTCAGGACAGCGGATTAATTACCCGAAATAAAAGCGTTGGGCGCGACAGCACCGTGTAAAATCACCGCAGGTCAGCAGTCCTTTTCTTCAGGGAGAAGCATGTAGGACCTTTACTGCGGGCCAGGGCCTCCATGCCCAAGTCTCTCTGACCACACAGTGGGGTCTGTTACTGATCTGGACCTGTTGATGCTCTTCCAGTTAAAATACAGTGTCTTTTGATACTTTTTCTCACTGTAAATGTTTCTGGGTGGGTTGTCCTTAGCAGGGGCGGTGAGTCCCCCTGGCCCGGGCTGAGGAGATGTCTGGGAAGGGGTCTGCAGGGTCCGGCTCTGTCTCTGCTGGCTGTGATCGTTGAGGAGGCTCCTGCAACCCGGTCAGCCTCTGCCTCACACAGCTCCAGGGCCTCCCTCGCCACCGGTCGAGATGCATCCCCAACAGGGGAGCCCAGGGCCGAAGTCGCTCAGCGTCGGCCACTGCATCACCAACTGCTGCAGGCAAGAGTCTTTATTACATAACAGCGCCCCGATAGTCCGGGGGTGGCGGCTGCTGCTAATGTCCATTCGTTTTATAAATTAATGGTTCTCTCAACAACAGAACAGAGAGTCAGACTGTGGGCACCTTTCGTGCTTAAAAGGGCCACGACTTAAAAACACCCTGATAAAAAGGAGGCGTACTTAGTTTTAAAATGCTGGAGTCTATTAAAAAACAGAGCAGTATCAGCCCAGGTTGTCCATGCGTCTGAGGATGCAGCTGGCCACGTCTATACAAAAACCCGGACTCGTTAAAACTTCTGAACAAACTGTAATCTAAAGTGGCCGTCCGACTGGCCAGGTGGACAAGGCCTGTCCCCTCTCTCTGGTTAAAACAGCACCCCTGTGGCACCCAGTGTGAGCCTCCCAAAAAGTCCTGTTTCCTTTGTATATTGGCTAAGATGCCCGAGGAGGTCTAAAGCTTGATCAACCTGTGCCAGTTGGGATACTAATAAATTGTTTAAAACAGTACTCTGCAAAAAAGACATCTGGGGGCAGCCACTTCCATTTGAACCAGTTTCCCTTCTATTTTCTCTGTGGCCACTCCCAGTTCTTCTGGATATGCTCGGCTTCCCAGGTATGTCCTAAATATTTAAATGTCCTTTTTCCATATGAGCTTTTGTGGAAGAGCCGGAGGCATAGCCACTCCCCCACAGCCGAGGGCTTAGCATTTCTTCCAGTTCACCCACCATGTGATGCCGTGCTAAATCCTGTACAATTTGATTTAAAGGTTTACATCTTTTGGTTTTTAATAAAAACAACGGCGTCGTCGGCATGCATACGTCATTTTCTTATTAAAACCAGGTAAACCAAACCATGAAGGCTAAGCGTATTTTAATGAGGAGGGCTTGGGGAGTGCGTAGAGCATCCGGACAGGCACAGCCCTGCGGACCCCTCTACCCACTCTAAAAGAATGCAGCCTGGTTTATCTTCAACACCTCTCAACATTGCTGTACAACACCAGTCTTAGCTATGGAAGCCAGGCGCTGAACCCAAACTTCCCAGAACTTTCCAGAGGAAGCCGTGTTCGGCGGTCCAAAAGCCTTTTTCCTGATGCAAATCAGACCAGTGTCCATACCCAGGCTGAGACCTCCAAAACGTCGAATGAGGTGGGCGTTGTCACCATGGACCTGCGGGCACACAGTGGGTCTGGTCGATGGAGGACCTGCTCCATAGCTCCCCTCAGCCTGGAGGCCCAGGACCCTGGACAGAAAGCATAATCCACACACAGCAGAGACACAGAGCCAGTTACCGATGTCCTGCGGGTTTCCTTTTTTTGGCAGTAGTGTCAGCACTGCCCTCCGGCAGGACATCGGCATGGAACCAGAGGCCAGACTCTCGTTAAACACCTCTAGGATGTCCTCCGAGGACATCCCAGTATTTGTAAACTCAGCGGGAGGCCGTCGGTCCGAGTGCGCTCCTCCCTGCATTCCCAGCAGGGCAGCTTTCAGCTCTTGAGGGGTTATAGATTCGAGCTCCTCATTAGTCTCCTCAGGAGACCTGGGGGCAACTCCTGAAACCCTCGTCGACTCCTCCTCCCTATGCTCAGTGGCATAAAGGAGGTAAAACCACCGCTCGTTCCGGATCACGGCTTGGCTCCACAACGGCTGCTTTCGTCCGTCAGCAGTGGTGGATCACTGCCCCTGCCCTCTTCTCCAGGCGAAAAAGCTGAAGGAGTGTCCATCGCGATGGTCTGGAATGTGGGGACCTGACCAGTCGCCTTGGCCTCTAACCCGAACGGGCCGGTGAGCCTTTTTACAGGGACTATTATGTCCTCGATCTCCTGTGGACTCGCTCAAACTTTCTGAGTCCACTATCTCAGTCAGGTCCTTCATAGATCTGGTGGCGTCTCTAAATGACGTCTCTAGTGTGCTGCTGACAAAGGTCCCTAATTTCTATTTTACCATGGTCCCACCACTGCTAGATTATTAAAATCACTCTTCTCAGCCTAAAATGCCCGAAAATAAACAACACCTCTCTAAAATTCCCTATCGAAGATTGAAACTGAATTAAAATGTGTCTGGCTCCTGGGTAAAGTTCTAATAAAAACATGACATAAAACCAAAAGAGTGATCAGTAAAACCAGCGAACAATGCACATTTAAAAATATTAAAATGGTGCTTAAAAACATAAATACGGTCTAACCTGGCTGAGGAGATCCTTCCTCCCTAACGTGGGACCATGTGTACTGTCGGCAGTCCGGATGCATCCTTCTCCACACGTCCACCAGGCCATGAGAATGGACCAGCCTCCTCAGCACCTGCTGTGAAGCTGGATGTGGCTCTGTGTGGTTTCTGTCATTAAAATCATCCTCTGTGCAGTTAAATCCCCCAAGAATAAAAATCCTCCGAGGCACAGTCATTTAAAACATCATTAATTTGGATAAAACAGCTTCCTCTCTGTCCCGGTTGTTGGAGCATAGACATTTATAAAACCACGTTAAAAGGTCGAACGTGCTTTCACAAAGAACAGCCTCCCCTCCACGATGTGTTTGACCTCCAGTGACCGCGGGCTGAAGGCCCTGGAGAAGAGGAAGCCCACTCCTCCGCTGAGGTTGGTGTTGTGGCTCAGGAGGACTTCCCCCCCCCCCACTCCCTCCTCCAGTCCGCCTCGTTGGTGCTGTCGCTGTGCATCTCTTGTAAGAAGAGAACATCGTTGGCCTTCATCTTGTTAAATTCATAAATAGATGTTCTCTTCTTACTGTCCCTCGCTCCATTTACGTTTAAAACTCCGACTCTGAATGTGTTCATTAAAAGAAAAGAGTTTAAAAAACAAATAAAACTTAAAACAACAAATTAATTAAAAACATACATTGGAGCTCTCCACCTCCCCCTGCTGGATGCACTCCTTTACTTTGAGTAAAAATTTTTTAATTCTAAAAACCTCTTGCTAGTCTAATTTTTCTTCCCATGTGGAACTGGCAGGAGTGTCAAAGGCCACGAGGTCAGGAAGTGATCCTGACCTCTACTTTTCTTGTTTTTGTTTTATGTAAAACAGCTTATTTCATCAGCTGTATACAGCTTTTGGTCTGACTGTTTGTTAAAACAGAGGAGAGTCGCTGTCCTCTGACCCTCCTCGTCACTGCTGTCCTCCACCGCCCCGCCCCTGACTCCTCCTCCTCACCTCCACCCTGCTGGCTTTGGCCTCGCTGCGCCTGGCCACTCTTCTTCTTTTGAGGCCTCTTTCTGCCCCCTGCTTCCTCCTCGTCCATCTCCACCTGCTCCGCCCCTCCTCCCTGCACCGTCCTCCTCCACCTCTTCGACTCCACCCACCTGTCCTACCCCTCATGGGCTTCTCACCACCATTGTCCTCGTCTTTTTCCTTTCCTCCTCTTTCTCACTTTCCTCATTATTTCCACCCCACCCTTCCACCTCTAAGCCCGTGCCCCGGGGGCCCCGGGGCCCCGGAGACCCTGCTGGAGACCCTACTGGAGACCCTCGGAGACCCTCTGGGACCCTACGGAGACCCTCTGGAGACCCTACTGGGACCCTCGGAGACCCACGGGGCCCCCCCCCCCAAAAACCCCCCCCCCCAAAAAACCCCCCCCCCCAAAAAACCCAAACCCCCCCAAAAACCCAAACCCCCCCCAAAACCCCCCCCCCAAAAACCCCCCCCCCAAAAACCCCCCCCCCCAAAATTTAAAAACCCCCCCCCCCAAAAAACCCCCCCCCCCAAAAACCCCCCCCCCCAAAATTTAAGGAGACCCTCGGGGCCCCGGGCCCCGGGCCCCCGGGCCCCGGGCCCCCGGGCCCCGGGGCCCCGGGGCCCAGGGGCCCAGGGCCCCAAAAACCCCCCAAAACCCAAACCCCCCCCAAAAACCCCCCAAAAACCCCCCCCCCCAAAAAACCCCCCCCCCCAAAAACCCAAAAAATTTAAAAACCCCCCCCCCCAAAAACCCAAAAACCCCCCCCCCCAAAAAATTTCCCCCCCCCAAAACCCAAACCCCCCCAAAAACCCCCCCCCCCAAAACCCAAAAAATTTGGGGGCCCCTGGGGCCCCTGGGGGGCCCCGGGGTTTTGGGAAACTGGGGCCCGGGGGGTTTTGGGAAATTTGGGTTTTGGGCCCCGGGGGGCCCCCAAAACCCCCAAATTCCCAAACCCCCCAAACCCCCCAAAAACCCCCCAAAAAAAAGGGCCCCGGGGGGCCCTTTAACCCTGGGGAAAAAAATCTCCCCAACCCAATTGGGGGGGGGAAACCCGGGCCCCCAAAAAAACTCCCCCCCGGGGAAAAAAACCCCCCCGGGGCCCCCCTTTTAAAAAACCCAACTAAACCCCTTTTAGCCCCCAAAGTTCCCAAGCCCCCAAACTTCACCTTAAATTATCCCCCCCAAAATAACCCACCCACTTAAATTCCCCGGGCCCCCGTTTAAGGGCCCCCCGGGGGGGGGAAAAAAAAAAACCCCCAAAAAGGGGGGGGGGGTTTTTTGGGAGGGCCCCCCGGGGGGGGAAAAAGGGACGTTAAAAAAAAACCCCGAGGGGGGGGCCCGTTAAAGGGGCCCGACGGGGGGGGCCCCCGAAAAAACCCCGAGGGGGGGCCCCCGACAAAGGGCCCGAGGGGGGGGAAAAAAAACCCCGACGGACCCCCCGACGGGGGGGCCCCCGACGGAAAAAAAAAAACCCCGACGGGGGGGCCCGTTAAAGGGGCCCGAGGGGGGGGCCCCCGACGGGGGGCCCCCGAGGACGGGGGGGAAACCGGCCCGAAAAGGGGGGGAAAAAGGGGCCCGTTAAACCGGAGGGGAAAAAAAAACCGGAGGGGAAATTTGGGGGGGGTTTTGGGGGGGGTTTTTGGGGTTTTTTGGGGCCCCTTTTGGGGGGGGTTTTTGGGGGTTTTGGGGGGTTTTTGGGGCCCCTTTTTTTGGGGGGGTTTTTCCCTTTGATGGGGGGTTAAAAGGGGCCCCCCTTTTTTTTTTCCCCCCCCCCCCCTTTTTAACTTTTCCCCCCCGGGGAAAAACCCCCCCCACCCCAAAGGGAAGGGGGGGAAAGAAAAAAGGAAAAAAAAAGGAAGGGGGGAAAAATTTTTTTAAAAAAAATTTTCCAAAATTTTAAAAATTAAAAAAAAATTTTAAAAAAACCCCCCCCTTTTTTAAAAAAAAAAAGGGTTTAAAAATTTTTCCCCCCTTTTTCCCCCCCCCCCAAAATTTTTTCCCCCCAAAAGGGGGGAAAAAACCCCCCCTTTTTAAACCCCCCGGAAGAGGGGGGAAAAAAAAACCCGGGGGGGGCCCCCCCCCGGGTTTTTTTTTTAAAAAATTTTTTTTTTTTTTAAAAAAAAAAAAAAAATTTTTTTTTTTTTTTAAAAAAAAAACCCCCCCTTTTTTTTAAAAAAAAAAGTTTAAAAAAAAAAAAAAAATTTTTTTTAACAAAAAAAATTTTTAAAAAACCCCCCGGGGTTTTTTAAAAACCCGGCTCAAAAAAAATTTAAAAAAAGGGGGGGGGAAAAACCCCCGGGGGGTCCCCCCCTTTTTTTGGGGGTTTTGGGTTTTTTTGGGGGCCCCCGGAAAAATTTTCCCCCCTTTTTTTTTCCCCTTTTTTTTCCCCCCCCCTTTTAAAAAAAAAATTTTTTTTTTTGGGGGGGGGGTTTTTTTTTAACCCAAAAAAAACCCCCGGGGGGGGGGGGCTGGGGGGGGTTTTTTTTGGGGGGTTTGGAGGGGCCCCCCCCCCCCGGGAAAAGGGCCCCCCTTTTTTTTGGAAACCCCCCCGGGGGGCCCCCCCCCCCCCCCGGGCCCCCCCGGGGTTTTTTGGGGAAAAAAAATTTTGGGGTTTTTTTCCCGTTTTTTTGGGGGTTTTTTAAAAAAAAACCCCCCCCGGGGCCCCGGGGGTTTGGGGGGGGGCCCCCCTTTTGGGGGCCCCTTGGGGGTTTTTAACCCAAAAAACCCCCAAACCCCCCGGGCCCCCCCCGGGGGCCCCCGCCCCCCAAAAAAGGGGGGGG
Source organism: Pseudoliparis swirei (assembly GCF_029220125.1). Taxonomy (NCBI): domain Eukaryota; kingdom Metazoa; phylum Chordata; class Actinopteri; order Perciformes; family Liparidae; genus Pseudoliparis; species Pseudoliparis swirei. The sequence continues at coordinate 25,402,677 of NC_079390.1, read as the reverse complement.
CCCCCCAAAAAAAAAAGGGGGGGGCCCCCCCGGGCCCCCCCCGGGGGTTAAAACCCCCCCCGGGAAAATTAACCCCCAAAAAAAACCCCTTTTTCCCTTTCCCCAAAAGGGGGCCCAAAAAAACCCCCCAAAAAGGGGGCCCCCTTTTTTAAAAAAAAGGGTTTTTTTAAAAAAAGGGGTTGGGGCCCCCCCCGGGGGGTTTTTTTCCCCCCCCCCCCCAAAACCCCCCCTTTAAAAAAAACCAAATTTTTTCCCCCCCCCTTTTTTTTGGGGGGGGCCCCCCCGGGGGCCCCCCCCCCGGGGGGTTTTTCCCCCCCCAAAAAAATTTTCCCCTTTTTTTAAAAAAAAAGGGGGGTTTTTTTTTAAAAAAAAACCCCCCCGGGGGAAAAAGGAAAAAAAAATTTTTTTTAAAAAAAAACCCCCTTTTTTTTTTTTTGGGGACCCCCCCCGGCCCCCCGGGGGCCCCCTTCCCCCCCCAAAAAACCCCCCCTTTTCCTTTTTTTTTCCCCCCCCCCCCCCCTTTTTTTTTTCCCCCAAAAAATTTCCCGGAAAAAACCTTTTTTGGGGAAAAAAAATTTTTTTTTTTTAAAATAAAAAAAACCCCCCAAAGGGAAAAAAAATTTTTAAAAAAAAAAACCCCCCCTGGGGAAAAAGGGGGGGGGGGGGGGGGCCCCCCCCCCCCCGGGGCCCCCTCCCAAAAAACCCCCCCAAAACCCCCCTTTTTCCCCCTTTTTAGGGGGCCAGGCCCCCCAAAAAAAAAAGGGGGGGGGGAAAAGGGCCCCGGGAAAAAAAAAACCCCCCCCCCAAAAAAAAGGGGGGCCCCCCAAACCCCAAGGGGGCCCCCAAAGGGGGGGCCCCCTTTTGGCCCCGGGGGGGTTCCCCCCCCCCGGGGCCCCCCCCAAATTTTTAAAAAAGGGGAAAACCCCCCCCCTTCCGGTTTTTGGGGTTTTCCCCTTTTTTTTTTCCCCCCCCCCCCCTAAAAAAAAGGGGGGGAAAAAGGGGGGTTTCCCCCCCCCAAAATTTTTGAAATTGGCCCCCCTTTCCCCGGGGGCCCCCCCCCCCCGGGGGGGGGGGTTTTCCCCCGGGCCCCCTTTTTTTCCCCCGGTTTTTCCAGCCCCAAAACCCCCTTCCCCCCCCCTTTTTAACCTCGGGGGGGAAAAAAAAAACCCCCCCCCCCCTTCCCCCTAAAAAAAATTTTTCCCCCCCCAAAAACCCCCCCCCCCCCCAAAAAAAAAAAGGGGTTTTTAAAACCAAAGGGCCCGGGGAAAAGGGAAAAAACCCCGAAAAAAAGGGGCCCTTTAAAAAAAAATTTTCCCTTTTTTTTTTTAAAAAAAAAACCCCCGGTTTTTTTCCCCCCCCCGGGGGGCCTTTTGGGGGGGTTTTTTTTTTCCCCCCCCCCCCAAAAAATTTTTCCCCCCCCCCAAAAACCCCCCCAAAAAAAATTCCTTTAAAGTTAAAAAAAAATAAAATTTCCCCGGGAAAAAAAAAAAAAATTTAATTTAAAAAAAAATTCCCCCCGGGGGAAAAGGTTTTAAAAAAAAAAAGGGAAAAAAAATTTTAAAAACCCCCCCCCTTTTTTTCCCCGGGGCCCGGGGTTTCCCCCGGGGGAGGAACCCCCCCCGGGGGGTTTGGGGAAACCCCTCCCCCCTTTGGGCCCCTTTTTCGGTTTTTTAAAAAAAATTTTTTTTTTTAAAAAAAAAATTTCCTCCCCCCCTTTTTTTTTTTTTAAAAAAAACCTTTTTTCCCCCAAATTTTTTTTTTTTAAAAAATTTTTAAAAAACCCCCCCAAAAACCCCCCCCCCTTTTTTGTTTAAAAAAAAAAAAAAAACCCCTTTTAAAAAAAAAATTTTTTAAACTTCCCCCCCCCCCTTTTTTCTGGGGTTTTTTTAAAAAAAAAACCCCCGGGGGAAAAAAATTTTTTAAAAAAAGGGGGGGGTTTTTTAAAAAAATTTTAAAACTTTAAAATTTAAACCCAAAATTTAATTAAAAAAAAAGGTTTCCCCCCCAAAAAACAAAAAAAATTTTTTAAAAATTTTTTTAAAAAAAAAAATTTTTTTTTTTTTTTTTTAAAATTTTTTAAAAGGAATTTTAAATTTTTTTTTTTTTTTTTTAAAAAAAAAAAAAAAAAAAAAAAAATTTTTTTCCCCGGGGAAAACCGGGGGGTTTTCCCTTTTTTTTTCCCCCCCCCCTTTTTTTTTCCCCCCCCCCCCCTTTTTCCTTTTGGGGGGGGGGCCCCCCCCCCCTTTTTTTTTTTTTGGGGCCCCTTTTCCATCCCCCCCCCCCCCTTTTTTTAAAGGGGGCCCCCCCTTTTTTCCCCCCCCTGCCCCCCCCCCCGGGGGGCCCCCCCCCCCCCTTTTTTTTTCTTTTTCCCTTTTTTTCCCTCCCCCCCCTTTTTCCCCCGTCCTCTTCCCCTCCCCCCCCCCCTTCTTTTTTTTTTTTCTTCCCCCCCCCTTTCCCCCCCCCCCAAAACCCCTTTTCCCCCCTTTTTTTTTCACCCCCCCCCCCCCCCTTTTTGCCCCCCCCCCCCTTTTTTTTAAAAACCCCCAATTTTTTTTTTTTTTCCCCCCCCCTTTTTTCCCCCTTTCCCCCCCCCCCAAACCCCCCCACCCCCCCCAAGCCCCTTCCCCCCCTTTTTTGGGGGGTTTTTTTTTTCCCCCCCCCCCCCCGGGGGGCCCCCCCCCACCCCCCCCCCCCCCCCCCCCCCCCCAAAACCCCCCCCCCCTTTCCCCCCCCGGGGGGGGGCGCCCGGGGGGCCCCCCCCCCCCCCCCGGGGGGGGGGCCCCCCTTACCCGGGGGGGGTTTTTTTTCCCCCCCCCCCGCCCCCAACCCCGGGGGCCCCCCGGGGGGGTTTGGCCCCCCCCCGGGGGGGTTTTTCCCCCGGGGCCCCTTAAATTTTTCCCCCAAGGGAAACCGTTTTTTTGGGGGTTTTTAAAAAAAAGGGGGGGGGAAATTTTGGGGGGGGTTTTTGGGGGGCCCCGGAAAAAAAAACCCCCCAAAAAAACCCCCCCCCCGGGAAACCCCCCCCCCCCCAAAAAAACCGGACCCCCCCCCTTTTGGCCCCCCCCCTGAAAAAATTTCCCCCCGCCCCCCCCCTTTCACGGGGCCCCCAAATTTTTCCCCGGGGGCCCCTTTGGGGGCCCGGGAAAAAATTTTTTTGGGGGGCCCCGGGCAGGGGGGGCCCCCAAAAAACCCCAAAACCAAAAAACCAAAAAACCCGGGGGGAAAAAAAAAAAAAAAAAAAACCCCCAAAAAATTTCCCCCCCCAAAAAAAAAAAAAAAAAAGGGGGGGGGAAGGGAAAAAAAAGGGGGGGGGGGGGGGGGGGGGGGGGGGGGAGAGAGAGAGGAGAGAGAGAGAGAGGGGAGAGGGAGAGAGAGGGGAGAGGTAGGGAGAGAGAGGGAGAGAGAGAGAAAGGGAGAGAGAGAGGGGAGAGGGAGAGAAAGGGGGAGAGAGAGAGAGAGAGAGAGAGAGAGAGACAGAGAGAGAGAGACAGAGAGAGAAACAGAGACAGAGAGAGACATAGAGAGAGACAGAGAGAGAGACAGAGAGAGAGACAGAGAGAGAGAGAGAGACAGAGAGACAGAGACAGAGAGAGAGAGAGAGACAGACAGAGACAGAGAGAGAGAGACAGAGAGAGTTTGTGGCAGTAAACTTATTTCAAGACATCAACTCCTCAAGTTTCAAGTTTTTATTGTCACATCCCCTTTTATACAAGTATAATCGGTTCGTGAAATTCTTATGTGCAAAAACAATTACGACAGCAGTAGTAGACTAAAAAGAATAAGAATGAGAATAAACTATACAATATCCACAAAAAAGAAGAAAGGCCAACAATACATAAACAATGTAATAGAATACACTGCGGCAATATATAAAACAATGTAATAGAATATACATCATGGCAATATGTATAGTATAAAACAATAACAATAAATACACTTTTTTGAGACTATATATATATATATGTATATACATACAATATATATATACAATATATATATATATAAACAATGTAATAAAATATACACCATATAGATATTCACAGAATATGTTCTGGGTGTGTGTGTGGTGTTAATGATAGGGTCTCAGTCCTGTTCAGCAGCCTGATGGCCTGACTGAAGAAGTCGTCCTCAGTCTGTTTAAAGGGCACTTGGATACTGCGAGGCTCGCCTGCCTTGACGGTAGAAGGGTGAAGCCAGTTTGTGGCCGGGGTGGATTTATTGTCTCTTCATCATCTCGCTTGGCCCTGGCCACGCACTTGGTGTATGTCCAGGATGGCGGGAAGTCACCGATGTACTGTGCAACGACCAGCCGACCGCATCTCTGTAGTGCCCCACGCCCAGGGCGGTGCAGTTCCCGCATCAGGACGGTGATGCAACCTGTCTCAGAACACTCGATGGTACTGGTGTAGAATGTTCTGAGGATGTTGTGGCCATGTTGAATTTCTCAGTCGCCAAGGAAATACAGGCGCTTGTTGGGCCTTTCACCACGTGAGTGGTGTGCGTGGTCCAGGAGGTCTCCCCGGAGATGTGCACGCCGAGAACTTGAAGCTGCTGACCTCTCTACTGCAACTCCGCTTATGGAGATGGGGTGTGCTCTCCTCCGGCCGCTGTGATCCCAGTCCAGCTACCAGCCTTGGTTTTGGCGTTGACGGGCGAGGCTGTTCTACCTGGCACCACTGTACCCAGTGATCCAACCTCCTCCCCATAGGCTGTCGTGGTCGTCGTCGTGATCAGCCCCAACACTGCTGTGTGGCCAGCAAACTTGGATGATGATGACGCTTGGAGCTGTGCATGGCAGCTGTGCATGGCCGTGTGCAGTGCGTACAGGAGTAGAGGAGAGGGCTCAACACGCATCCTGAGGGGCCTCGGCAGAGGGTCAGCGACTCTGAGGTGGTACTGCCCATCTCACCTGGCGCTGCGGCCCGACAGGAAGTCCAGTATCCAGCTGCACATGGTAGAGTGCAGGCCTCAGACCTCTGAGCTTGGTGTCGAGCCATGGGAACAATGAGTGTTGAACGCTGGAGCTGTAGTCCACAACCAGCATTCGCACACAACAGTTCCTTCCTCCAGGTGGGAAAAGGGCGGTGAAGTGCCGCGGCATGTGCAATGGGGTTGCCGATCGGTGGATCTGTTTTGATCGATGATGCAAGTGCCATGGGTCCAGCGTGGGTAGGCAACATGGAACAAATGAAGTCCTGACCAACCTCTCTCAAGCATTTACTGACAATCGAGGTGAGGGCTACGGGTCTCCAGTCATTCAGGCAGGTTACCTTGGGGTGTTTGGGGACAGGCACAATGGTGGACATCTTGAAGCTCTCAGGAACAACAGCCTGGGACAGGGAGATGTTGAAGATGTCTCACGAAGACTTTCTGCCAACTGGTCTGCACATGCTCTGAGGGCGCGCGCCGGGATGTGGTCGGGACCTGCCGCCCAGGATGTCCACCCGCTTGAAGGCGTTTCCAGCATCGCGTCAGCCTCTGAGATGATCAGCAGGCTGGATGCTCCTCGGCTGGCGCTGCCCAATCGCGGGGCCTGGCTCACGCCGGAATCCCGAGCAAAGAATGTATTAGGCTCGCCTGAGATGGGAGTAGAGGAGTTCTTTCACGCTGGTTTTCCTCTGAAGTCCGTGCAGGATTGTCTGTAGCCCTTCCACACACCTCTCACGCCATGGCTTTTGAGCTTTTCCTCCACCTTGTTCCTGAACTCCCCGCTTGGCAGAGCCGATGGTCTTACGGAGGTCGTAGCGGGCTCTTTGTATTCCCGCCATATTCCCGAGTCAAAGCGGTGTTACGCGCAGGAGTGCAGCGCGAACATCGCCATTTATCCATCGGTTTCTGGTTGACAACCGAACCGACTTGGTAGGAACAACGTCATCTATGCATTTCTTGATGAACCCGGTGACTTGAGGACGCCAGACTCACTGACGTTGTTGTCCGGACGAGACCTACTCGAACATATCCCAGTCAGCACGCTCGTTCAAAACAGTCCTGTAGCATTGGAACTCTCAATCTACGGTCCGACCAGCTGTACTCTCAACTTCACAGCGATTGGTTGCTGCTAAGCCTCGCCTGTAGGCGGGAGTAGTTGGATGGAGCGGTGGTCCGACGAACGGTGGGCGGAGGAGGGCTTTGTATCCATCCTGAAGGGAGTGTAGCAGTGGTCCAGAATCCGCTCCCCTCGTGTTGCTTTTTGCGTGTTGGTAGAACTCGGGAGAACTTTCTTCAGGTTCATGGTTAAAGTCCCCCGCCACAATGAAAGCAGCCTCGGGTGTGCCGCCACCTGCTCGCTGATCGCCCAGAGTTATTCTTCAGGCGCTATGTCCGCAGTTAGCTTGAGGCGGAATATACACAGCAGCACGGTGACTGCTGTAAACTCAGCGGTAGCCAGAATGGCTTTAGACACACGAGCATGTGGTACTCCAGGTCTGGTGAACAGACCGACCTGAGAGTATGTACATGACTTTGGTCGCACCAAGACCTGTCTATCATGAGACATACCCCTCCACGATCTTACCTAGAGAGTCTTTGTTCTGTCCGCTACGGTGGACGGAAAATCCTGCCGCCTCGATGGCTGAGTCGGTAACCTCCTCCCGACATCCACATGTCTCCATGTAAGGCAGATGATGCAGTTGTCCTTAGTTTCCCGGTGGAATTGAATACTGAGCCTGGCGGCTCGCATAGCTTATTGTCCAAAGACCGTACATTGGTGCCAGTAAAATGGTGGGTAGTGGGGTCGATTGGCTCGACGCCTCAGCCAATGCTGGTTGTGGACTACAGCTCATGCTGCTCAACACTATTGTTCCCGCCAAGCCTCCCGACACCAAGCTTCAGAGGTTCAGGCCTGCACTCTACCAGCTGTGCAGCTGGATACTGACTTCCTGTCTGGGCCGCCGCCCAGAAGTGGTGAGGATGGGCGGTACCACCTCAGAGCACGCTGACCCTCAACACGGGAGCCCTCAGGGATGCGTGTTGAGCCCTCTCCCCCACTCCCTGTACACCCAATGACCGCACACGGCCATGCATAGCTCCAACGTCATCATCAAGTTTGCTGACGACACAACAGTGTTGGGGCTGATCACCGGCGACCTATCACGAGACAGCCTACAGGGAGGAGGTTGGATCACTGGGTACAGTGGGGCCAGGAGAACAGCCTGCGCCCCTCAACGCTAAGAAGACCAAGGAGCTGATCGTGGACTACAGGAAGCGGAGAGGAGAGCACACCCCATCTCCATAGACGGGAGTTGCAGTAGAGAGGGTCAGCAGCTTCAAGTTCGCCTCGGCGGCACATCTCCGAGGGACCTTCCCATGGACCACGCACACCACTCACGTGGTGAAATGGGCTCAACAACGCCTGGATTTCCTTAGGCGACTGAGGGAATTCAACATGGCCTCGCAGACCTCAGAAGCATTCTACACCAGTACCATCGAGAGTGTTCTGACAGGTTGCACACCGCCTGGTACGGGAACTGCACCGCCCTGGAGCGAGGGCACTACAGAGGTAGGTGGTGCGGTCGGTACAGCACATCAAGTGAAGGTGAGCTTCCATCCTGGACATATACTGTGCGGTGTGCGGCCAGGGGCCAAACGGATGCTGAAAAAAGACATGGGGCCAGGAACATGGGGTCAGGAACATGGGGGTCTGGATCATGGGGTCAGGAACATGGGGTCAGGAACATGGGGTCAGGAACATGGGGGTCTGGATCATGGGGTCAGGAACATGGGGTCAGGAACATGGGGTCAGGAACATGGGGCCAGGAACATGGGGTCAGGAACATGGGGTCAGGAACATGGGGTCAGGAACATGGGGTCTGGATCATGGGGTCAGGAACATGGGGTCAGGTACATGGGGTCAGGAACATGGGGTCAGGAACATGGGGTCTGGATCATGGGGTCAGGAACATGGGGTCAGGAACATGGGGTCAGGAACATGGGGTCTGGATCATGGGGTCAGGAACATGGGTCTGGATCATGGGTCTGGATCATGGGGTCAGGATCATGGGGTCAGGAACATGGGGTCAGGAACATGGGGTCTGGAACATGGGGGTCTGGATCTTGATCACGGGTCTGTTGGGTCATTGGGCTAGAACATGGGTCAGGAACATGGGGTCAGGAACATGGGGTCAGGAACATGGGGTCTGACCGCGGGCCTGGACATGGGGCCAGGAACATGGGGGTCTGGACGCGGGGGCCTGGACGCGGGCCAGAACATGGGTCAGGACATGGGTCTGATCATGGGGTCTGGAACATGGGGTCAGGAACATAACAGAACATGGGGTCTGGATCATGGGTCAGAACATGGGTCTGACCATGGGGTCAGGAACATGGGGTCTGGATCATGGGTCAGGAACATGGGGTCTGGAACATGGGGTCTGGATCATAACAGGAACACAACAAACATGGGGTCTGACCACGGGGTCAGGAACACGGGGTCAGGAACATGGGGTTCGACTGCGGGTCAGGAACAGGGGGTCTGACTATGGGTCTGGAACATGGGGTTGTGGGAACAGGAACATGGGACCAGGAACATGGGGGTCTGGATCATGGGGTCAGGAACAGAACATGGGGGTCTGACCGGGGTCAGGAACATGGGGGCCAGGATCATGGGGTCAGGAACATGGGGTCTGATCATGGGGTCAGGAACATGGGGTCAGATCATAATAGAACATGGGGCCAGGAACATAAATAGGAACATGGGGTCAGGAACATGGGTCTGATCATGTCTGGAACATGGGGTCAGGAACATGGGGTCTGGAACATAAATAGGAATATGGGGTCAGGAACACAGGTCTGGACTACAAGGTCTGGACTGTGGGGGTCAGGAACATGGGGGTCTGAACATGGGGCATGAGATTCAGGAACATGGGGCCAGGAACATGGGGCCAGGAACATGGGGTCAGGAACATGGGGTCAGGTTAATAGCTGGATCATGGGGCCTGGATCATGGGGCCAGGAACATGGGGTCTGGATCATGGGGCCAGGAACATGGGGCCAGGAACATGGGGCCAGGAACATGGGGCCAGGAACATGGGGTCTGGATCATTGGGGTAGGAACATGGGTCTGGACTGGGCCAGGAACATGGGGTGTGGTGGGGCAGGAACATAAATAGGGAAGGGGCCCAGGAACATGGGGTCTGGATCATGGGGTCTGGATCATGGGGCCAGGGTGGTAACATGGGGTCTGGATCATGGGGCTGACTGGGTCAGGAACATGGGTCTGGAATAGGGGTCTGATCATGGGGTCAGGAACATGGGGTCAGGAACATGGGGTCTGGATCATGGGTCAGGAATGGGGTCATGGGGTCTGGATCATGGGGTCAGGAACATGGGGTCTGGATCATGGGGTCAGGAACATGGGGTCAGGAACATGGGGTCAGGAACATGGGGCCAGGAACATGGGGCCAGGAACACAGTCTGACAACAGAATATAAATAGGAACATGGGTCTGGATCATGGGGTCTGACCATGGGGCCAGGAACACAAGTTAAAGACATGGGGTCTGGATCATGGGGCCAGGAACATGGGGTCAGGAACATGGGGTCTGGATCATGGGGCCAGGAACATGGGGTCTGGATCATGGGGCCAGGAACATGGGGTCTGGATCATTGGGCCAGGAACATGGGGCCAGGAACATGGGGCCAGGAACATGGGGTCTGGATCATGGGGTCTGGATCATGGGGTCTGGATCATGGGGCCAGGAACATGGGGTCAGGTACATGGGGTCAGGAACATGGGGTCTGGATCATGGGGTCAGGAACATGGGGTCAGGAACATGGGGTCTGGATCATGGGGTCTGGATCATGGGGTCTGGAACATGGGGGTCTGGATCACGGGGTCAGGAACACGGGGTCAGGAACATGGGGTCAGGAACATGGGGTCAGGAACATGGGGTCTGGATCATGGGGCCAGGAACATGGGGTCTGGATCATGGGGTCTGGATCATGGGGTCAGGAACATGGGGTCAGGAACATGGGGTCTGGATCATGGGGTCTGGATCATGGGGTCAGGAACATGGGGTCTGGATCATGGGGTCAGGAACATGGGGTCTGGATCATGGGGTCAGGAACATGGGGTCTGGATCATGGGGTCAGGAACATGGGGTCAGGAACATGGGGTCTGGATCATGGGGTCAGGAACATGGGGTCAGGAACATGGGGTCTGGATCATGGGGTCAGGAACATGGGGTCAGGAACATGGGGGTCTGGATCATGGGGTCAGGAACATGGGGGTCTGGATCATGGGGTCAGGAACATGGGGTCAGGAACATGGGGTCAGGATCATGGGGTCTGGATCATGGGGTCTGGATCATGGGGCCAGGAACATGGGGTCAGGAACATGGGGTCTGGATCATGGGGTCAGGAACATGGGGCCAGGAACATGGGGCCAGGAACATGGGGCCAGGAACATGGGGTCAGGAACATGGGGTCTGGATCATGGGGTCAGGAACATGGGGTCTGGATCATGGGGCCAGGAACATGGGGCCAGGAACATGGGGTCAGGAACATGGGGCCAGGAACATGGGGTCAGGAACATGGGGTCTGGATCATGGGGTCTGGATCATGGGGCCAGGAACATGGGGTCTGGATCATGGGGCCAGGAACATGGGGTCAGGAACATGGGGTCTGGATCATGGGGCCAGGAACATGGGGTCTGGATCATGGGGCCAGGAACATGGGGTCTGGATCATTGGGCCAGGAACATGGGGCCAGGAACATGGGGCCAGGAACATGGGGTCTGGATCATGGGGTCTGGATCATGGGGTCTGGATCATGGGGCCAGGAACATGGGGTCAGGTACATGGGGTCTGGATCATGGGGTCAGGAACATGGGGTCAGGAACATGGGGTCTGGATCATGGGGTCTGGATCATGGGGTCAGGAACATGGGGTCTGGATCATGGGGTCAGGAACATGGGGTCTGGATCATGGGGTCAGGAACATGGGGTCAGGATCATGGGGTCAGGAACATGGGGGTCAGATCATAAATCGGAACATGGGGTCAGGAACATGGGGTCAGGAACATGGGGTCTGGATCATGGGGTCAGGAACATGGGGCCAGGAACATGGGGTCAGGAACATGGGGCCAGGAACATGGGGTCAGGAACATGGGGTCAGGAACATGGGGCCAGGAACATGGGGTCTGGATCATGGGGTCAGGAACATGGGGTCTGGATCATGGGGCCAGGAACATGGGGTCAGGAACATGGGGTCTGGATCATGGGGTCTGGATCATGGGGTCAGGAACATGGGGTCAGGAACATGGGGTCAGGAACATGGGGTCAGGAACATGGGGTCTGGATCATGGGGTCAGGAACATGGGGTCAGGAACATGGGGTCAGGAACATGGGGTCTGGATCATGGGGTCAGGAACATGGGGTCAGGAACATGGGGTCTGGATCATGGGGTCAGGAACATGGGGTCAGGAACATGGGGTCAGGAACATGGGGCCAGGAACATGGGGTCAGGAACATGGGGTCTGGATCATGGGGTCAGGAACATGGGGTCAGGAACATGGGGTCAGGAACATGGGGTCAGGAACATGGGGTCAGGAACATGGGGTCAGGAACATCGGGTCAGGAACATGGGTCAGGAACATGGGGTCAGGAACATGGGGTCTGGATCATGGGGTCAGGAACATGGGGTCAGGAACATGGGGTCAGGAACATGGGGTCAGGAACATGGGGTCTGGAACATGGGGTCTGGATCATGGGGTCAGGAACATGGGGTCAGGAACATGGGTCAGGAACATGGGGTCAGGAACATGGGGTCAGGAACATGGGGTCTGGAACATGGGGTCTGGATCATGGGGTCAGGAACATGGGGTCAGGAACATGGGGTCAGGAACATGGGGTCAGGTACATGGGGTCAGGAACATGGGGTCAGGAACATGGGGTCAGGAACATGGGGTCAGGAACATGGGGCCAGGAACATGGGGTCAGGAACATGGGGTCAGGAACATGGGGTCAGGAACATGGGGTCTGGAACATGGGGTCTGGATCATGGGGTCAGGAACATGGGGTCAGGAACATGGGGTCAGGAACATGGGGTCTGGATCATGGGGTCAGGAACATGGGGCCAGGAACATGGGGTCTGGATCATGGGGTCAGGAACATGGGGTCAGGAACATGGGGTCAGGAACATGGGGTCAGGAACATGGGGTCTGGATCATGGGGTCAGGAACATGGGGTCAGGAACATGGGGTCAGGAACAGGAACATGGGGTCAGGAACATGGGGTCAGGAAACATGGGGTCTGGATCATGGGTCAGGAACATGGGGTCAGGAACTGGGTCAGGAACATGGGGTCAGGAACATGGGGGTCTGGACCATGGGGTCTGGATCATGACATGGGGTCAGGTACATGGGGTCAGGAACATGGGGTCAGGATCATGGGGTCTGGATCATGGGGTCAGGAACATGGGGTCAGGATCATGGGGTCAGGAACATGGGGTCAGGTACATGGGGTCAGGAACATGGGGTCTGGATCATGTGGCCAGGAACATGGGGCCAGGACCAGGGGGTCTGGATCATGGGGTCAGGAACATGGGGTCAGGAACATGGGGTCTGGATCATGGGGTCAGGAACATGGGGTCAGGATCATGGGGTCAGGAACAGGGGGTCTGGACCATGGGGTCAGGAACATGGGGTCAGGAACATGGGGTCTGGATCATGGGGTCAGGAACATGGGGTCAGGAACATGGGGTCAGGAACATGGGGTCAGGAACATGGGGGTCAGGTACAGGGGGCCAGGATCATGGGGCCAGGAACATGGGGTCTGGATCATGGGGGTCTGGATCATGGGGTCAGGAACATGGGGTCAGGAACATGGGGTCAGGAACATGGGGTCAGGAACATGGGGTCAGGAACATGGGGTCAGGAACATGGGGTCTGGATCATGGGGTCAGGAACATGGGGTCAGGAACATGGGGTCAGGTACATGGGGTCAGGAACATGGGGTCAGGAACATGGGGTCTGGATCATGGGGTCAGGAACATGGGTCTGGAACATGGGGTCAGGAACATGGGGTCCAGGAACATGGGGTCAGGTACATGGGGTCTGGATCATGGGGTCAGGAACATGGGGTCAGGATCATGGGGTCTGGATCATGGGGTCAGGAACATGGGGTCTGGAACATGGGGGTCAGGAACATGGGGTCAGGAACATGGGGTCTGGATCATGGGGCCAGGAACATGGGGCCAGGAACATGGGGCCAGGAACATGGGGTCTGGAACATGGGGTCAGGAACATGGGGCCAGGAACATGGGGCCAGGAACATGGGGTCAGGAACATGGGGTCTGGATCATGGGGTCAGGAACATGGGGTCAGGAACATGGGGTCAGGAACATGGGGCCAGGAACATGGGGTCAGGAACATGGGGTCTGGATCATGGGGTCTGGATCATGGGGTCAGGAACATGGGGTCTGGATCATGGGGTCAGGAACATGGGGTCAGGAACATGGGGTCAGGAACATGGGGTCTGGATCATGGGGTCAGGAACATGGGGTCTGGATCATGGGGTCAGGAACATGGGGTCAGGAACATGGGGTCTGGATCATGGGGCCAGGAACATGGGGTCTGGATCATGGGGTCAGGATCATGGGGTCTGGATCATAAATGGGTCAGGAACATGGGGTCAGAACATGGGGTCTGGAACATGGGGTCTGATCAGGAACATGGGGTCAGGAACATGGGGTCAGGATCATGGGGTCTGGAATCAGAACATGGGGTCTGGATCATGGGGTCAGGAACATGGGGTCAGGAACATGGGGTCTGGATCATGGGTCTGGAACATGGGACATGTCAGGTACATGGGGTCAGGAACATGGGGTCAGGAACATGGGGTCTGGATCATGGGGTCTGGATCATAAATAGGAACATGGGGTCTGACTAAATAGAACATGGGGTCAGGTACATGGGGTCAGGAACATGGGGTCTGGATCATGGGGTCTGGATCATGGGGTCTGACCAAATAGGAACACAATAAAGTACATAACAATGGCTGGGGTCTGGACTGGGGTCAGGAACATGGGGCCAGGAACATGGGGCCAGGAACATGGGGTCTGGATCATGGGGTCAGGAACATGGGTCAGACATGGGGTCAGAACATGGGTCAGATCATAACAGAAACATGGGGTCAGAGACTATGGGGTCTGGAACATGGGGTCAGGAACATGGGTCAGGAACACAACCACCAGTCCTGACCATGGGGTCTGAACATGGGGCCAGGAACATGGGGTCAGGACCATGGGGTCAGGAACATGGGGTCAGGAACATGGGGTCAGGAACATGGGGTCTGGATCATGGGGCCAGGAACATGGGGTCTGGATCATGGGGTCTGGAACATAAATGGATTACAACAGGAACATGGGGTCTGAAACAGGAAGGATCATGGGGCCAGAACATGGGTCTGGATCATGGGGCAGAAATAACAGTCAGGAATAGAACATGGGGTCTGGATCATGGGTCAGGAACATGGGAACATAAATGGAACATGGGTCAGAACATGGGTCAGGAACATGGGGTCTGGACTGGTGGGTTCAGGAACATGGGGGCCGTAGGAACATATCAGAACATGGGTCTGACTACAGGCCCAGGAAACATGGGGTCAGAAATGGGTCTGATCATGGGTCAGGAACATGGGGCCAGGAACATGGGGTCTGGATCATGGGGTCTGGATCATGGGGTCTGGATCATGGGGCCAGGAACATGGGGTCAGGTACATGGGGTCAGGAACATGGGGTCTGGATCATGGGTTCAGGAACATGGGGTCAGGAACATGGGGCTGTGGTACAGGGGTCAGGAACATGGGGTCTGGATCATGGGGCCAGGAACATGGGGTCAGGTACATGGGGTCTGGATCATGGGGTCTGGATCATTGGGTCAGGAACATGGGGTCAGGAACATGGGGTCAGGAACATGGGGTCTGGATCATGGGTTCAGGAACATGGGGTCAGGAACATGGGGTCAGGAACATGGGGTCCAGAGACATGGGGGTCCTGGATCATGGGTTCCCAGGAACATGGGGTCCGGAACATGGGTCAGGAACATGGGGCCGGAACATGTGGGGTCAGGAACATGGGTCTGGATCATGGGGTCTGGATCATGGGGTCAGAACATGGGGTCCAGGATCATGGGGTCAGGAACATGGGGTCGGTACATGGGGTCCAGGGACAGCATGGGGTCCAGGTACATGGGGTCAGATCATGGGGTCAAGGAACATGGGGTCAGGATCATGGGGTCTGGATCATGGGGTCCAGGAACATGGGTCAAGACATGGGGTCTGGATCATGGGGCCAGGAATATGGGGTCAGGACCACAAATGGGGTCATAACAGGAACATGGGGTCTGACTGTTCAGAACATAATTAGGGGCCAGGAACATAACAAAATATGGGTCAGGAACATGGGGTCAGGAACATGGGGTCTGGATATAACAGGAGCATGGGGTCTGGATCATGGGGTCTGGATCATGGGGTCTGGATCATGGGGCCAGGAACATGGGGTCAGGTACATGGGGTCAGGAACATGGGGTCTGGATCATGGGGTCTGACTAAATAGGAACATGGGGTCTGGATCATGGGGCCAGGGTATGGGGTCAGGAACATGGGGTCATAAATAGAACATGGGAGGAGGTCAGGAACATGGGGTCTGGACTACATGGGGTCATAAATAGAACATGGGGTCAGGATCATGGGGTCAGGTACATGGGTTCGGATCATGGCCAGGAACATGGGGTGGAATATGGGGTCAGGAAATATAACAGGTACATGGGGTCTGGATCATGGGTTCAGAATAGCTGTGGACTGCGGGGTTGTAATAGGAACATGGGGTCAGGATCATGGGGTCTGGATCATGGGGTCCACCGGGGTCAGGAACATGGGGTCAGGATCATGGGGTCAGGAACATGGGTCAGGTACATGAGGTCAGGAACATGGGGTCTGGATCATGGGGTCAGGAACATGGGGTCAGGAACATGTTCGACTGGGCCAGGAACATGGGTCTGGATCATGGGGTCTGGACTACAAATAACATGGGGCCAGAACATAAATAGTACATAACATGGGGTCTGGATCATGGGGCCAGGGTGTGGGGTCAGGAACATGGGGTCTGGATCATGGACTAGGAACATGGGGTCTGGATCATGGGGCCAGGAACATGGGGTCTGGATCATTGGGCCAGGAACATGGGGCCAGGAACATGGGGCCAGGAACATGGGGTCTGGATCATGGGGTCTGGATCATGGGGTCAGGAACATGGGGTCAGGAACATGGGGTCAGGAACATGGGGTCTGGATCATGGGTTCAGGAACATGGGGTCAGGAACATGGGGTCAGGAACATGGGGTCAGGAACATGGGGTCAGGAACATGGGGTCTGGATCATGGGGTCAGGAACATGGGGTCAGGAACATGGGGTCTGGATCATGGGGTCAGGAACATGGGGTCAGGAACATGGGGTCAGGAACATGGGGTCTGGATCATGGGTTCAGGTACATGGGGTCAGGAACATGGGGTCTGGATCATGGGTTCAGGAACATGGGGTCAGGAACATGGGGTCAGGAACATGGGGTCTGGATCATGGGGTCAGGAACATGGGGTCAGGATCATGGGGTCAGGAACATGGGGTCAGGTACATGGGGTCAGGAACATGGGGTCTGGATCATGGGGTCAGGAACATGGGGTCTGGATCATGGGGTCAGGAACATGGGGTCAGGATTGTGAGGATGGGGTCTGGATCATGGGGTCAGGAACAGTAGACAGGAACATGGGGTCAGGTACCTGGTCAGGAACATGGGTCTCAGATCATGGTTTGATCTGGTCTTGGACATGGGGTCTGGATCATGGGGTCAGGAACATGGGGTCAGGATCATGGGGTCAGGAACATGGGGTCAGGAACATGTCCAAAGCCTCTCTTGTTGAAGCGGCCCATAGCAGCTGTGGTTGAAGGTCATCGGTGCCGTGGCGTTACCAGAGAACCCCGTGGTGGACACCGTGGGTCAGGGAAGCCGTCAAGAAGGAGGCCTTCAGGGCCTGGTTAGCCCGGGGGTCTCCTGAAGCAGTTGCGGTGGTCGCGGATGCAAAAACTCGGGCAGGGGAGGAGATCGGGGAGGCCAAGGAGAAAGACTTTCGGTCGGCCTCAAGGAGGTTCTGGCAAACTGTCCGATGGCCCAGGAAGAGAAAGCAGGGCCGACCAAAGGGTTTTCTCAGCCAGGAAGGGGGAGCTGCTGACCCGGACGGGGGACATCGCCGGGCGGTGGCAAGAGCACTTTGAGGAACTCCTAAACCCAGCCAACATGTCCCCTGTGACCGAAAGAACAAGGTCGCGAATACAAGCAGCCGAGATGAGGTTCCTCTAGGAGCCTTAGAGATAGAGTAAGGAGGTGAGGTTCCTCTAGGAGCCTTAGAGATAGAGGAAGGAGATGAGGTTCCTCTAGGAGCCTTAGAGATAGAGGAAGGAGATGAGGTTCCTCTAAGAGCCTTAGAGATAGAGTAAGGAGATGAGGTTCCTCTAGGAGCCTTAGAGATAGAGGAAGGACACGAGGTTCCTCTAAGAGCCTTAGAGATAGAGTAAGGACACAAGGTTCCTCTAGGAGCCTTAGAGATAGAGGAAGGAGATGAGGTTCCTCTAGGAGCCTTAGAGATAGAGGAAGGAGATGAGGTTCCTCTAGGAGCCTTAGAGATAGAGGAAGGAGATGAGGTTCCTCCAGGAGCCTTAGAGATAGAGGAAGGAGATGAGGTTCCTCTAGGAGCCTTAGAGATAGAGTAAGG
>NC_079390.1:25377419-25379919 GCF_029220125.1 Pseudoliparis swirei | reverse complement strand
GTCGGTCCTGATGGGGCGAATGGTGGAGAACTCCGACAGCAGCTGATGGAGGGAATCTGAGAGAGACGGGTCAGGTCAGGTCACATGACGTCAGAGTGATGTCACCAGGATGTCATCGCGTCAAAGAAGAGGGCACATACCATTCGACATGATAAACTACTGTATGGCGAGATAGAACTGCACATGATTGTACTTATGGTTCAAATATATATGGATATAAACTACACAACAGTGTTATATCGGCAATATTCATAATAATACACACAAAAGCAATAATAAAGATAACCGTAATGGTAGTAATAATAAGTGAAGTTGCGAAGCAGCGGTGAACGGGTCCTCGCTCCTCTGCGCCACTAGGGGGCGCCGGCGAGACGCCGTTCGACCGTTTGTGACTAACGCTGTCGTCCTCCCTCCTGTAGGGGGCGCTCCCTCAGGCCAGTCCCACTGCGCCACGAGGGGGCGCTGTGACCCCGTGAACTTATGCATCGTGAGTAGGGTTGGGTACCGAAACCCGGTGCCATGTGGTACCGGTTCCAATACAACCGGTATTACCCGGACCGAACGCAACGCACATTCGCGCTCTTCCGGTGCCTGAGCCGATTGGAATTGAAAACAACTATTGTTGTGAACTTCTGTGGTGACTCCGCCCCGTCAGCAGGTGACTCCGCCCTGTCAGCAGGTGACTCCGTCAGCAGGTCCCGCCCGTTAGCAGGTTGAGCCTCATATGTAACTGAGAGGAGGCGTGGCTCTGTGTGGCTAGTGAGCATGAGTAGGAAGACACCAGCGTGCTGACGACGGAGACCGATGATGACGAGCAGCCGGAACTCACATTAGTACGTAACGTTGACTGCAAGTCTTGCATTCATAAAAAGTAGCCCAAGAAATAAGGGTTAGCTATTATAACCATGTTAAGCTAGCTCGTAGCCAGCGCTTAGCTAATAGCCACGAGCGTGACAGTCTGTCAGCAGGTGTGTTGGTGTCCAGCGGTCCCGACTGTTTACCATTCGGTGTTACCGGGAATATAATGACGGAGGAATAAAGACCGGGGGCGTCACTTTGTTTCAGTGTAACTGGCTGTCAGAAGCAACACTTTATGTGTCACGTGTCATCTTCAGTCCCTCTGATTGGTTGTTTCTCTCTTTGCCCATCAACACAGTGACAGTGATTAACCCTATAAGGTCTGCAATATGACAATACATATCACATATAACGGAGAACATTGTGCGTTCTGTTAACAGTCTGATATCCGTTGTGTGTCGTGCTCCATGATAATGGCTTCTACAGGGAATATGGCCCAAGAGGTTTTTAATGTCCCTCATTGTGCGTTTAAAAAAGTATCGGTTCAGGCACCGTTTAGGCACCGGTATCGCTTTCTTAAAAGCACGGGTTTAGCAATCCTTTTGGTATCGAAAAACCCAAACGATACCCATCCCTAATCGTGAGTCTCACATGAAGAACCGCTACATGTGCGCGAGCACGTCAAATCAGAGAGGAACACATTAGAGAATCATGGGTCTTAAAGGGGCGGAGGCTGGTCCTGGTCCTGTCCTGGACCAGCCTCAGCCCCGGACCCAGAAAAGGTGACACACACACACACACAGATGTGATGAAATATGATCTGAATCCTTCACATTCCTCAAAGGCCACAGACGCATAAACACAACGATTTATGGGAAAGAGTCAAGAGGAAAGAAAAGAAGAGTTTCCATCTGCTGCTGGAACCAGGACCACAAGACACTGGGAACACTGGGAACACTGGGAGCACTGAGAACACTGGGAGCACTGAGAACACTGGGAGCACTGGGAGCACAGAGCACTGAGAACACTGGGAACACTGGGAGCACTGGGAGCACTGGGAACACTGGGAGCACTGAGATCACTGGGAGCACTGGAAACACTGGGAGCACTGGGAACACTGGGAGCACTGAGAACACGGAGCACTGGGAGCACTGGGAACACTGGGAGCACTGAGATCACTGGGAGCACTGGGAACACTGGGAGCACTGGGAGCACTGGGAGCACAGAGCACTGAGAACACTGGGAACACCGGGAGCACTGGGAGCACTGAGAACACTGGGAGCACTGGGAGCACTGGGAGCACTGAGAACACTGGGAGCACTGAGAACACTGGGAACACTGGGAGCACTGGGAGCACTGGGTATAACTGGAGAACACTGGGAGCACTGGGAGCAATTGGGAGCACTGAGAACACTGGGAACACTGGGACATTGAGAACACTGGGAGGAGCACTGAGAACACTGAGAACACTGGGAGCACTGAGAACACTGGGAACACTGGGAGCACTGAACACTGAGAACACTGTGAAGACACCTGAACGTGTTTCCCTTCACTGCAGAGGTCACTTACCTGGAGGACTGAACAACGAACCCTTTGTCTTAATAATTAAGCAGCTTTCTCCTTCCCTTCCTCCCTTGCCTCTTTTTCCTTCCTTTTCCTTTCCTTCCTTACTTCCTTGCCTCCTTTTCCTACCTTTCCCCCC
>NC_079390.1:25364996-25376419 GCF_029220125.1 Pseudoliparis swirei | reverse complement strand
GGGTGGGAAAAGGGTGGCATGTCCAAAGCCTCTCTTGTTGAAGCGGCCCATAGCAGCTGTGGTTGAAGGTCATCGGTGCCGTGGCGGCCACCAGAGAACCCCGTGGTGGACACCGGGGTCAGGAAGCCGTCAAGTCAAGAAGGAGGCCTTCAGGGCCGGTTAGCCTGGGGGTCTCCTGAAGCAGCGGGTGGTCATGATGCAAAAACTCGGGCAGGGGAGGAGATCGGGGAGGCCAAGGAGAAAGACTTTCGGTCGGCCTCAAGGAGGTTCTGGCAAACTGTCCGATGGCCCAGGAAGAGAAAGCAGGGCCGACCAAAGGGTTTTCTCAGCCAGGAAGGGGGAGCTGCTGACCCGGACGGGGGACATCGCCGGGCGGTGGCAAGAGCACTTTGAGGAACTCCTAAACCCAGCCAACATGTCCCCTGTGACCGAAAGAACAAGGTCGCGAATACAAGCAGCCGAGATGAGGTTCCTCTAGGAGCCTTAGAGATAGAGTAAGGAGATGAGGTTCCTCTAGGAGCCTTAGAGATAGAGGAAGGAGATGAGGTTCCTCTAGGAGCCTTAGAGATAGAGGAAGGAGATGAGGTTCCTCTAGGAGCCTTAGAGATAGAGTAAGGAGATGAGGTTCCTCTAGGAGCCTTAGAGATAGAGGAAGGACACGAGGTTCCTCTAGGAGCCTTAGAGATAGAGGAAGGACACAAGGTTCCTCTAGGAGCCTTAGAGATAGAGGAAGGACACGAGGTTCCTCTAGGAGCCTTAGAGATAGAGGAAGGACACGAGGTTCCTCTAGGAGCCTTAGAGATAGAGGAAGGAGATGAGGTTCCTCTAGGAGCCTTAGAGATAGAGGAAGGAGATGAGGTTCCTCTCGGAGCCTTAGAGATAGAGTAAGGAGATGAGGTTCCTCTAGGAGCCTTAGAGATAGAGGAAGGACACGAGGTTCCTCTAGGAGCCTTAGAGATAGAGGAAGGACACGAGGTTCCTCTAGGAGCCTTAGAGATAGAGGAAGGACATGAGGTTCCTCTAGGAGCCTTAGAGATAGAGGAAGGAGATGAGGTTCCTCTCGGAGCCTTAGAGATAGAGGAAGGAGATGAGGTTCCTCTAGGAGCCTTAGAGATAGAGGAAGGAGATGAGGTTCCTCTTGGAGCCTTAGAGATAGAGGAAGGAGATGAGGTTCCTCTAGGAGCCTTAGAGATAGAGTAAGGAGATGAGGTTCCTCTAGGAGCCTTAGAGATAGAGGAAGGAGATGAGGTCTCTAGGAGCCTTAGAGATAGAGTAAGGAGATGAGGTTCCTCTAGGAGCCTTAGAGATAGAGGAAGGAGATGAGGTTCCTCTAGGAGCCTTAGAGATAGAGTAAGGAGATGAGGTGCCTCTAGGAGCCTTAGAGATAGAGTAAGGAGATGAGGTTCCTCTATATGAGCCTTAGAGATAGAGGAAGGAGATGAGGTTCCTCTAGGAGCCTTAGAGATAGAGTAAGGAGATGAGGTTCCTCTAGGAGCCTTAGAGATAGAGGAAGGAGATGAGGTTCCTCTAGGAGCCTTAGAGATAGAGGAAGGAGATGAGGTTCCTCTAGGAGCCTTAGAGATAGAGGAAGGAGATGAGGTTCCTCTGTAGGAGCCTTAGAGATAGAGTAAGGAGATGAGGTTCCTCTAGGAGCCTTAGAGATAGAGTAAGGAGATGAGGTTCCTCTAGGAGCCTTAGAGATAGAGTAAGGAGATGAGGTTCCTCTAGGAGCCTTAGAGATAGAGGAAGGAGATGAGGTTCCTCTAGGAGCCTTAGAGATAGAGGAAGGAGATGAGGTTCCTCTAGGGGGTTCAGGTCTCCTAGTCTCCTCCCGTTAGAGGATCTCCAGGTCCAATGGGAGGAGACCCGGGGAAGACCAGGACCCGCTGGGGGGGGGGGGTTCTGTCTCCTCAGGACCCCCAGAAGGATCTGGACCATGTTGGGGTGGGAGGAGGTCTGGCTCTGGACCTGCTGCCTGAGACCCGACCCGGAATAAGATGACAATGGTGGATGGATATCAAATATTATATACATATATATACATCTATATATATATAGATGTATATATATGTATATATATATATATATACATATATATATATATATGTATACATATACATATATGTATATATATGTATACATATACATATATGTATATATATATATATACATATACATATGTATATGTATATATATTAGTGCTGTGAAAAATAACGCGTTAACTCAGTTAATTCAATTACAGGTTTAACTAGTTATTTTCTTTTAACGCATTTAACGCATGCGCAGAATGAGCTTCCTGTTGTTGGTCGCCTCCAGCAGTGTCATTCTGTCTCTAGTGTCGCGTTAACACGACTCCGATCTCCGTCTCGCGCGCCGCAGAGCTCGGATGCCGGCGTGTGCGTGCACATCGGGACGAAAAAAAGTCACTTGTATATGTATATGTATATATATGTATATATATGTCTATATATATATATGTATATGTGTATATATATGTATGTATATATATGTATATATATATGTATATATATGGATATGTAGATATTTGTATATATATGTATATATATATATGTTATATATATACATATATATATGTGTATATATATGTATATATATGTATATATATACACATATATGTGTATATATATGTATATATATGTATATATATGTAGATGTATATATGTATATAGATGTATATATGTATATAGAAGTGTATATGTATATATATGTAGATGTATATATATGTAGATATATATATATGTATATATATGTATATATATGTATATGTATATATATATGTATATATATATGTGTATATGTATATATATATATGTGTATATGTATATATATATATGTATATATATATATGTGTATATGTATATATATGTATATGTATATATGAAGAAGTATAAAGAAGCAGTCGGCCCTCAGCAGCACAACGTGGCCCCAGCTGGTTCCTGTTATTTAATCATTGCGGCAGGAAAACAATCCTGTTTTCGTTTAGTCTTCAAACGCCTCGTCTTCCACATGTGGCTCCACTCATCCTGAAGAGGAGGAGATCCTCGGAGGAGCCTCCTTCACAGAGCCTCCTTCACAGAGCCTCCTTCACGGAGCCTCCTTCACACACGGTCACATGTCACATGGTCACATGTCACACGGTCACATGTCACACGGTCACACGGTCACATGTCACACGTCACATGTCACACGGTCACATGTCACACGTCACATGTCATACGGTCACATGGTCACATGTCACACGTCATACGGTCACATGGTCACACGTCACATGTCATACGGTCACATGTCACACGGTCACATGTCACACGTCACATGGTCACATGTCACACGGTCACATGTCACATGTCACACGGTCATACGGTCACATGTCACACGGTCACATGTCACACGGTCACATGTCACACGTCACACGTCACATGTCACATGTCACATGTCACATGTCACACAGTCACATGTCACATGTCATACGGTCACATGGTCACACGTCACACGTCACATGTCACATGGTCATACGGTCACATGTCATACGGTCACATGGTCACACGTCACATGGTCATACGGTCACATGTCACATGTCATACGGTCACATGGTCACATGTCACACGGTCACACGGTCACATGTCATACGGTCACATGTCACACGTCACATGGTCATACGGTCACATGTCACACGGTCACATGTCACACGGTCACATGTCATACGGTCACATGGTCATACGGTCACATGTCACACGGTCACATGTCACACGGTCACATGTCACACGTCACACGGTCACATGTCATACGGTCACATGTCACACGGTCACATGTCATACGGTCACATGTCATACGGTCACATGTCACACGTCACACGGTCACATGTCATACGGTCACATGTCACACGTCACACGGTCACATGTCATACGGTCACATGTCACACGTCACACGGTCACATGTCATACGGTCACATGTCACACGTCACACGGTCACATGTCATACGGTCACATGTCACATGTCATACGGTCACATGTCACATGGTCACATGTCACACGTCACACGGTCACATGTCATACGGTCACATGTCACACGGTCACATGTCACATGTCACATGTCACACGGTCACAAGTCACACGTCACACGGTCACATGGTCACATGTCAATGTCACACGGTCACACGTCACACGTCACATGGTCACATGGTCACATGTCACATGTCACACGTCACACGGTCACATGGTCACATGTCATACGGTCACATGGTCACATGTCACATGTAACACGGTCACATGTCACATGTAACACGGTCACATGTCACACGGTCACATGTCACACGGTCACATGTCACACGGTCACAGGTCACACGTCACACGGTCACGTCACATGTCACACGGTCACACGTCATACGGTCACATGGTCACATGTCACATGTCACATGTCACACGGTCACATGTCACACGGTCACATGTCACACGGTCACATGTCACACGGTCACATGTCACATGTCACACGGTCACATGTCACACGGTCACATGTCACACGGTCACATGTCACACGGTCACATGTCGCACGGTCACATGTCACACGTCACACGGTCACATGTCACACGGTCACATGTCACACGTCACACGGTCACATGTCACACGTCACACGGTCACACGTCACACGGTCACATGTCACACGGTCACATGTCACATGACACACGGTCACATGGTCACATGTCACACGGTCACACGTCACATGTCACACGTCACACGGTCACATGTCACACGTCACACGGTCACATGTCACACGTCACATGTCACACGTCACACGGTCACATGGTCACATGTCACACGGTCACACGGTCACATGTCACACGTCACATGTCACACGTCACATGTCACATGTCACACGTCACACGTCACACGGTCACACGTCACATGTCACACGTCACATGTCATACGGTCACATGTCACACGGTCACATGTCACATGTCATACGGTCACATGTCACACGGTCACATGGTCATACGGTCACATGTCATACGGTCACATGGTCACACGTCACATGGTCATACAGTCACATGTCACATGTCATACGGTCACATGGTCACATGGTCACACGGTCACATGTCATACGGTCACATGTCACACGTCACATGGTCATACGGTCACATGTCACACGGTCACATGTCACACGGTCACATGTCATACGGTCACATGGTCATACGGTCACATGTCACACGGTCACATGTCACACGTCACACGGTCACATGTCACACGGTCACACGGTCACATGTCACACGGTCACATGTCACATGTCACACGGTCACATGTCACACGGTCACACGTCACATGGTCACACGTCACATGGTCACACGTCACATGGTCACATGTCACATGGTCACACGTCACATGGTCACACGTCACATGGTCACATGTCACATGGTCACACGGTCACATGTCACACGTCACATGTCACATGTCACACGTCACACGTCACACGTCACACGGTCACACGTCACATGTCACACGTCACATGTCATACGGTCACATGTCACACGGTCACATGTCACATGTCATACGGTCACATGTCACACGGTCACATGTCACATGTCACACTGTCACATGTCACACGGTCACATGGTCACCTACCAGCCCGTCACAGTTGCTGATGGCGATGGACGAGTCCTCCATGTTGGACACCTCTCCTGTGTAGAAGCAGTCGGCTTCTCCTATTGGCCGAGAGTATTTTCCTCCCGACTCCTCCCACCACTCGGTGGTGGCGGCGGGGGCGACGAGGCGCCCGTTGGGACGCAGGCGCAGGTGCAGCTCCTGACCGAACACCGTCACGTTGTAGAACAGCTGCTCCTCCTTGGCCCTGTGGCCCCGCCCCCTCCAGATACGCCATGTCTGGTTGGACGGTGACTCATCTGTGGGCGGGGCATGTTGTAATGGTGGGCTTTTTGTGTGAGTTTGCCCGTCATTGTTTGTGTCAGTGGGCGTGTCCTGGATGAAGGGGGCGTGTCTTTTGCTACGGGGACGGTGGTGGGCGGAGACAGTAGCTGAAAGGAACCGCCCCTCTGAGTCGGTCCTGATGGGGCGAATGGTGGAGAACTCCGACAGCAGCTGATGGAGGGAATCTGAGAGAGACGGGGTCAGGCTCAGGTCACATGACGTCAGAGTGATGTCACTGTGATGTCATCGCGTCAATGAAGAGGCCACATACCATTCGACATGATAAACTACTGTATATGATAGAACTGCACATGATTGTACTTATGGTTCAAATATATATGGATATAAACTACACAACAGTAATATTCATAATATTGCTAATAATAATAAAAGCAATAATAAAGATAACCGTAATGGTAGTAATAATAAGTGAAGCTGCGAGCAGCGGTGAACGGGTCCTCGCTCCTCTGCGCCACTAGGGGGCGCCGGCGAGACGCCGTTCGACCGTTTGTGACTAACGCTGTCGTCCTCCCTCCTGTAGGGGGCGCTCCCTCAGGCCAGTCCCACTGCGCCACGAGGGGGCGCTGTGACCCCGTGAACTTATGCATCGTGAGTAGGGTTGGGTACCGAAACCCGGTGCCATGTGGTACCGGTTCCAATACAACCGGTATTACCCGGACCGAACGCAACGCACATTTCGGTGCCTCTTTCCGGTGCCTGAGCCGATTGAAATTGAAAACAACTATTGTTGTGAACTTGTGGTGACTCCGCCCGTCAGCAGGTGACTCCGCCCTGTCAGCAGGTGACTCCCCGTCAGCAGGTTGAGCCTCTCATATGTAACTGAGAGGAGGCGTGGCCTGTGTGACTGAGCCGTGGAGCACACCAGCGTCAGGCTGGACGACGGGAGACCGATGATGACGAGCAGCCGGAACTCACATTAGTACGTAACGCTGACTGCAAGTCTTGCATTCATAAAAGTAGCCCAAGAAATAAGGGTTAGCTATTATAACCATAAAGTTAGCTCGTAGCTAGCGCTAGCTACGAGCTACGAGCGTGACAGTCTGTCAGCAGGTGTGTTGGTGTCCAGCGGTCCCGGCTGTTTACCCGGTGTTACCGGGAATATAATGACGGAGGAATAAAGACCGGGGGCGTCACTTTGTTTCAGTGTAACTGGCTGTCAGAAGCAACACTTTATGTGTCACGTGTCATCTTCAGTCCCTCTGATTGGTTGTTCTCTTTGCCCATCAACACAGTGACAGGATTAACCCTATAAGGTCTGCACATGACAATACATATCACATCATATAACGGAGAACATTGTGTCTGTTAACAGTCTGATATCCGTTGTGTGTCGTGCTCCATGATAACGGCTTCTACAGGGAATATGGCCCAAGAGGTTTTTAATGTCCTCATTGTGCGTTTAAAAATAAAAGTATCGGTTCAGGCACCGTTTAGGCACCGGTATCGTTTTAAAAGTACGGGTTTAGCACCGGTATCGGAAAAAACCCAAACGATACCCATCCCTAATCGTGAGTCTACGTGAAGACCGCTACATGTGCGTTACACGTCAAATCAGAGAGGAACCGCCAGGTCTCTGGGTCCGGGGCGGAGGCTGGTCCTGGTCCTGGTCCTGGACCAGCCTCCGCCCCGGACCCAGAGTGTGACACATACACACACACACAGATGTGATGAAATATGATCTGAATCCTTCACATTCCTCAAAGGCCACAGACGCATAAACACAACGATTTATGGGAAAGAGTCAAGAGGAAAGAAAAGAAGAGTTTCCATCTGCTGCTGGAACCAGGACCACAAGACACTGGGAACACTGGGAACACTGGGAGCACTGAGAACACTGGGAGCACTGAGAACACTGGGAGCACTGGGAGCACAGAGCACTGAGAACACTGGGAACACTGGGAGCACTGGGAGCACTGGGAACACTGGGAGCACTGAGATCACTGGGAGCACTGGAAACACTGGGAGCACTGGGAACACTGGGAGCACTGAGAACACGGAGCACTGGGAGCACTGGGAGCACTGAGATCACTGGGAGCACTGGGAACACTGGGAGCACTGGGAGCACTGGGAGCACAGAGCACTGAGAACACTGGGAACACTGGGAGCACTGGGAGCACTGAGAACACTGGGAGCACTGGGAGCACTGGGAGCACTGAGAACACTGGGAGCACTGAGAACACTGGGAACACTGGGAGCACTGGGAGCACTGGGAGCACTGAGAACACTGGAAACACTGGGAGCACTGAGAACACTGGGAGCACTGAGAACACTGAGAACACTGGGAGCACTGAGAACACTGGGAACACTGGGAGCACTGAGAACACTGAGAACACTGGGAACACCTGAACGTGTTTCCCCTTCACTGCAGAGGTCACGACCTGGAGGACTGAACAACGAACCCTTTGTCTTAATAATTAGAACGCTTTCTCCTTCCTTCCTCCCTTGCCTCTTTTTTCCTTCCTTTCCTTCCTTACTTCCTTGCCTCCTTTTCCTACCTTCCTTTCATCCTTCCTTCCTCCCTCCCTCCTTCCCTTCATTCCTTCCTTCTTTCATTCCTCCTCCCTCCCTCCCTCCCTAGCACTAAGGTCTAACTAGACCAGCACAGAGATGAGTCCTCTATCAGCACTAAGGTCTAACTAGACCAGTACAGAGATGAGTCCTCTATCAGCACTAAGGTCTAACAAGACCAGCACAGAGATGAGTCCTCTATCAGCACTAAGGTCTAACTAGACCAGGACAGAGAGGAGTCCTCTATCAGGACTAAGGTCTAACAAGACCAGTACAGAGATGAGTCCTCTATCAGCACTAAGGTCTAACTAGACCAGGACAGAGAGGAGTCCTCTATCAGGACTAAGGTCTAACAAGACCAGGAGAGAGATGAGTCCTCTATCAGGACTAAGGTCTAACAAGACCAGTACAGAGAGGAGTCCTCTATCAGCACTAAGGTCTAACTAGACCAGTACAGAGATGAGTCCTCTATCAGGACTAAGGTCTAACTAGACCAGGACAGAGAGGAGTCCTCTATCAGCACTAAGGTCTAACTAGACCAGGACAGAGAGGAGTCCTCTATCAGCACTAAGGTCTAACAAGACCAGTACAGAGATGAGTCCTCTATCAGCACTAAGGTCTAACTAGACCAGGACAGAGAGGAGTCCTCTATCAGCACTAAGGTCTAACTAGACCAGTACAGAGATGAGTCCTCTATCAGCACTAAGGTCTAACAAGACCAGTACAGAGATGAGTCCTCTATCAGCACTAAGGTCTAACAAGACCGGTACAGAGAGGACTCCTGTATCAGCACTAAGGACTAACAAGACCAGTACAGAGAGGAGTCCCCTATCAGCACTAAGGTCTAACAAGACCAGTACAGAGAGGAGTCCTCATCAGCACTAAGGTCTAACAAGACCAGTACAGAGAGGAGTCCTCTATCAGCACCAAGGTCTAACAAGACCAGTACAGAGATGAGTCCTCTATCAGGACCAAGGTCTAACAAGACCAGTACAGAGATGAGTCCTCTATC
The DNA here is from genome assembly GCF_029220125.1 of Pseudoliparis swirei. NCBI lineage: Eukaryota > Metazoa > Chordata > Actinopteri > Perciformes > Liparidae > Pseudoliparis > Pseudoliparis swirei. Next base: position 25,366,942 of record NC_079390.1, on the reverse strand, counting down.
AGCACTAAGGTCTAACAAGACCAGGACAGAGATGAGTCCTCTATCAGCACCAAGGTCTAACAAGACCAGTACAGAGATGAGTCCTCTATCAGGACCAAGGTCTAACAAGACCAGTACAGAGAGAGTCCTCTATCAGCACTAAGGTCTAACAAGACCAGTACAGAGATGAGTCCTCTATCAGCACTAAGGTCTAACAAGACCAGTACAGAGATGAGTCCTCTATCAGCATTAAGGTCTAACAAGACCAGTACAGAGATGAGTCCTCTATCAGCACCAAGGTCTAACAAGACCAGTACAGAGATGAGTCCTCTATCAGCACCAAGGTCTAACAAGACCAATACAGAGATGAGTCCTCTATCAGCATTAAGGTCTAACAAGACCAGTACAGAGATGAGTCCTCTATCAGGACTAAGGTCTAACAAGACCAGTACAGAGATGAGTCCTCTATCAGCACCAAGGTCTAACAAGACCAGTACAGAGATGAGTCCTCTATCAGGACCAAGGTCTAACAAGACCAGTACAGAGAGAGTCCTCTATCAGCACTAAGGTCTAACAAGACCAGTACAGAGATGAGTCCTCTATCAGCACTAAGGTCTAACAAGACCAGTACAGAGATGAGTCCTCTATCAGCACTAAGGTCTAACAAGACCAGTACAGAGAGGAGTCCTCTATCAGCACTAAGGTCTAACAAGACCAGTACAGAGAGGAGTCCTCTATCAGCACTAAGGTCTAACAAGACCAGTACAGAGAGGAGTCCTCTATCAGCACTAAGGTCTAACAAGACCAGTACAGAGAGGAGTCCTCTATCAGCACTAAGGTCTAACAAGACCAGTACAGAGAGGAGTCCTCTATCAGCACTAAGGTCTAACAAGACCAGTACAGAGATGAGTCCTCTATCAGGACTAAGGTCTAACAAGACCAGTACAGAGAGGAGTCCTCTATCAGCACTAAGGTCTAACAAGACCAGTACAGAGAGGAGTCCTCTATCAGGACTAAGGTCTAACAAGACCAGTACAGAGAGGAGTCCTCTATCAGCACTAAGGTCTAACAAGACCAGTACAGAGAGGAGTCCTCCATCAGCACTAAGGTCTAACAAGACCAGTACAGAGAGGAGTCCTCTATCAGGACTAAGGTCTAACAAGACCAGTACAGAGAGGAGTCCTCTATCAGGACTAAGGTCTAACAAGACCAGGACAGAGGAGTCCTCTATCAGCACTAAGGTCTAACAAGACCAGTACAGAGAGGAGTCCTCTATCAGGACTAAGGTCTAACAAGACCAGTACAGAGAGGAGTCCTCTATCAGCACTAAGGTCTAACAAGACCAGTACAGAGATGAGTCCTCTATCAGGACTAAGGTCTAACAAGACCAGTACAGAGAGGAGTCCTCTATCAGCACTAAGGTCTAACAAGACCAGTACAGAGAGGAGTCCTCTATCAGGACTAAGGTCCAACAAGACCAGTACAGAGAGGAGTCCTCTATCAGCACTAAGGTCTAACAAGACCAGTACAGAGAGGAGTCCTCATCAGACTAAGGTCTAACTAGACCAGTACAGAGAGGAGTCCTATCAGCACTAAGGTCTAACAAGACCAGTACAGAGAGGAGTCCTCTATCAGGACTAAGGTCTAACAAGACCAGTACAGAGAGGAGTCCTCTATCAGCACTAAGGTCTAACAAGACCAGTACAGAGAGGAGTCCTCTATCAGGACTAAGGTCCAACAAGACCAGTACAGAGAGGAGTCCTCTATCAGGACTAAGGTCTACCAAGACCAGTACAGAGTTAGTCCTCTATCAGGACTAAGGTCTAACAAGACCAGTACAGAGAGGAGTCCTCTATCAGGACTAAGGTCTAACTAGACCAGTACAGAGGAGTCCTCTATCAGGACTAAGGTCTAACAAGACCAGTACAGAGATGAGTCCTCTATCAGGACTAAGGTCTAACAAGACC
>NC_079390.1:25322496-25357496 GCF_029220125.1 Pseudoliparis swirei | reverse complement strand
GGTCTGGTCTTGGTTGTCTGGTCTTGGGGGTCTGGTCTTGGTTGTCTGGTCTTGGGGGTCTGGTCTTGGTTGTCTGGTCTTGGGGGTCTGGTCTTGGGGGTCTGGTCTTGGGGTCTGGTCTTGGGAGTCTGGTCTTGGGGTCTGGTCTTGGGGTCTGGTCTTGGGGTCTGGTCTTGGGAGTCTGGTCTTGGGGTCTGGTCTTGGGGTCTGGTCTTGGGAGTCTGGTCTTGGGGTCTGGTCTTGGGGTCTGGTCTTGTGAGTCTGGTCTTGGGGTCTGGTCTTGGGAGTCTGGTCTTGGGGTCTGGTCTTGGGGTCTGGTCTTGGGAGTCTGGTCTTGGGGTCTGGTCTTGTGAGTCTGGTCTTGTGAGTCTGGTCTTGGGGGTCTGGTCTTGGGGGTCTGGTCTTGGGAGTCTGGTCTTGGGAGTCTGGTCTTGGCGGTCTGGTCTTGGGAGTCTGGTCTTGGGAGTCTGGTCTTGGGGTCTGGTCTTGGGAGTCTGGTCTTGGGGTCTGGTCTTGGGGTCTGGTCTTGGCGGTCTGGTCTTGGGAGTCTGGTCTTGGGGGTCTGGTCTTGGGACTCTGGTCTTGGGACTCTGGTCTTGGGACTCTGGTCTTGGGGGTCTGGTCTTGGGAGTCTGGTCTTGGGGGTCTGGTCTTGGGGGTCTGGTCTTGGAGGTCTGGTCTTGGGGGTCTGGTCTTGGGGGTCTGGTCTTGGGACTCTGGTCTTGGGGGTCTGGTCTTGGGGGTCTGATCTTGGGAGTCCAGACTCTCGAGGACGCAGGACGGTCTTTCTGGTCTTGTGACGTCACCACATCAACTGTTCTTGCTCATGAATTTCCTCCACTTATTCACTGTAACATACTTTACAGTGGAGTAGAATGTGTTGCGGTGTTCACTGTTGTAATAAACGGTAATAACTATACGTCTCGTAGCTTCCTGACCCAGGGTCGCTACAATATGAAGCTATGCATCTTAACCCTCAGTCAAATTGACGTAATGTTATCTTTTAATAAATAATAAACTTGTTGTGCTCTTTAGATCCTCCAAAACCTAATTATATCATGTTTATCCGCTCCGGAGACGTCAGAGCCAGCGGAGCATTTCAAAAAGTCCTGCCGAGATCAGGCTGCTATATATAGATCAGGCTTCTCTCGGCGGCCACACAGCGCGCTGAGCGCCCGGCGCCCGGAGCTCAGAGGTCCCGCGAGCAGGACCTCAAATCTCCGTTGTTGAGTTGTGGAGCACTGTTGCAGCAGCTACCGTTGCATTCGGAGGAAAGAATAAATGATGGATTTATCTTTAGCCGTTGTCGGCGTATTTATTTAGCAAGCTTCTGACACATCAGTCTCACGGTCAGAGCTACTTCAACTGAACCAAGTAAAGTATGGCACATTAGCCTTTATAGCCTGAGCCCTAGCGCCACCCTGTGGTGTAACCATATATACATACCACAGTACAGCATTACATTACATATACATCTGAGTACATATCTCAACACCCCCACTTGAACTCAGGTTGCTATACTTCAAGCAAAAGAAACACACACAAAACAGAATGAATGTGAACCTCTGTCATACACATATCACTCTCCAAAAAGAGCACTTGCAAACCTCTTCAGTTTCAACTTACTTACAGGTTTGGTCATCACATCAGCAATCATGTTATCGGTAGAACAATACATCAAAATCACCCTTCCCTCGATCACAGTTGACCTGATAAAGTGGTACTTTATGTCAATGTGTTTACACCTCTGTCTGTTTACAGGGTTTTTGGCAAGAGCTATTGTCCCCTGATTGTCCTCATGTACAATAGTTTGTGTGTACTTGTAGTTATCTATACCCCCTAATAATTGCTCCAGGTATAGACATTCCTGTATGGTTGAAGCCAGTGCCATGTATTCTGCCTCGCAACTGTGGGTTGTTTTCTAGTCTTCCACGAGACTAGAGAGCTGTTCTGACTAAGACTGACTCAGTATCCTGTGGTACTGCGTCTGTCACTGGTATCAACCGCCCAGTCAGCATCACTGTAGGCTAGTATTCCTAGCTCCTCACTGTCATTTCTCCTAAAGTTTAACCCTTTCTCTGCAGTGCCTTTGAGATACCTTAGTACGTGCTTCACAGTGACCCACTGCTCCTCTGTAGGCTCTGCAAAGTACTGTGATAATCTGCTCAATACAAAACTCAAATCTGGTCTGGTACAAGTAGTGAGGTATATAAGACTACCCACAGCCTCCCTGTACATCCTGACATCTTCCATCTTTACTGCATCATCAGTATACTCTAGCTTCTGCTCACAGGGTGTTTCTCTGGTCCTACAATCTTGCATATTAAAACGCTGTAGTATCTTCTTAGTGTACCTTTCCTGTGACATGTTTACACATCCATCTGATTGACTGAAATCAATACCCAGAAATGTTTTGAGTTTGCCTAAATCTTTCATTTTAAACTTTTCTGCGAGCATTTCTTTCACCTCTTTCAGTCTCTCTTCATTGCTTGCTGCAATGATCAAGTCATCGACCCATATGATTATGATCACCTTTCCTTCTTTTGACTCTTTGGCATAAACACAGTGGTCGGCTGGGTTTTGTGTGAATCCATCCTCAGTAAGGCAATTGTGCAAAACCCTATTCCAATTTCGGCCGGACTGTTTAAGACCGTAAAGGGATTTCTCTAGCTTATAAACTATACCCTCTTTTTCTTCATAACCCTCTGGTGGATTGATGTAGATCTCATAATCTATGGGAGCGTGCAAGTACGCCGTTTTCACGTCCATTTGGTGTAGGAGTAAATTCTCCTGTGCAGCTTTTTGTAGCACCACCCTTACACTCGTCATGTCTGCCGTGGGTGAAAACGTCTCCCCATAGTCTATTCCCATTCTCTGTCTGTAACCCTTGGCCACAAACCTTGCTTTGTATTTGTCTCTCCCATCTGCATCAGTCTTGATGGCGTAACCCCATCTACCCCCCACTGTCTCCTTGCCTATTGGCAGTGATGTCGGGGTAAAGGTCTTGTTCTCGTTTAAGGACTGGATTTCCTCATCCATGGCTTTTGTCCATTGTTTTGAGTTAGCTGACCCCATTGCCTCCCCAAATGTCTGTGGAATGCCACACACCGCTCTACAGCAGTAGTCTACTGTGATATGAAGCGCATCACTGACACCGTTTTCAGTTATGAACTCATCTAAATGACTCGGCTTCCTTCTTTCTCTAGATGGATACCTTTTACTCTCTGGTTCGCCACATGTCACACTCTGTTGCGTTTGATTATGGTCACTAGACCTCGTTTCTGTACCTGGACTATCACTATTTTCGGTTTTCCTACTCACCCCCTGCGTGGTTTCAGTAGTCCTGGGTCTCACAGTGTCATCATAGCTATCGCTTGGATCTGGCTCACCTGTCTGTGTTTGTTTTTCCACAGTTGACTGCCTCACAAACTTTACTAGTCTGTGTTTTTGTACTTTGTTTGTATCTGGATGATACACCAAATACGCCGGGCTGTTCTTGTCGTGACCTACAAAATGCCCCTGCTCACATCTGGAATCAAGCTTCCCTTTGCTCTGTTTGTATGTGTAACATACAGACCCACATTTTTGCATTTTGGATACATTGGGCTTTTTGTCGGTTAGCAGCTCATAAGGAGTCTGCCCTGTACGTTTGTTAAAACATCTGTTCCGTACCATTGCTGCTGTTTGTACAGCGTAGGGCCATAGCTGCTTGGTTAATGCACTTTCAGCTATCATGCACCTACCCATCTCCAAAAGAGTACGCCCACCCCTCTCTGCTGTTCCGTTCTGGTGTGGGGAATAAGGAGCTGACGTTTCATGTCTGATATTATTTTTCCTCAACACTGCTTGGAAATCACTGCATGTAAACTCTGTTCCGTTGTCGGATCTGATGCACCTCACCTTCCCATAAGGGGATACATCTGCTAGGAACTTTTCCGTAGCCTGTGTTGTGTCACTTTTCTTCTTTAGAAAATAAACAGACACTGCGCTTGAGTAATCATCAGTAAATGATTGCACATATTTGTAACCTTCTCTCGACTCAGTGGATACAGGACCTGCAAGATCTGTGTGTACCATCTGTAAGGGAGCCTTTGCTCTGGTATCAGGGTCTCTATTTCTGGTTTGGGCAAACTTTCCCTGAATACACACCTCACACTCTTGTTCGGGCCTACCCGTTTTACCTTTGATCTGCATACCTACAACAACATTTTGCAACTTCGCAACATCGTCATAGTTACAATGGCCTAATATTTCATGCCATGTCTGTATGTCGTGACAGGCATTACACTTATCATTAGATTCACATTCAGTATGCAAATAATACAGCTTTCCATACACATGAATGTTAAACCTGGTACCGCCTCTGGTTATCAGGACATCTTTATCTTCTTTGAAGACAACCGTAGCTCCACTCGTGGTAGCTGCCTTCACCGAGAAGATGCTCTGGAGATACGACGGTACAAACAAGGCATCTCTCAGCGTCGCCTTTCGTCGCTGCTCATTTGGACTTGGGCCAACCGGTGGTGCTCGCTAGGCCGCCGAGAAGGGGCCGCCCCCCAGCTTTGACTCCTGTCACGGGTGCTAGACCTGTTGTTCCGGTCCCTCCTCTTACGGGGACCGCACAGGCAGGAGTCGCTTTACCAACTCCAGTTATTAGGAGTCGTTGTGGTCGGCGTGTTGTTCCTCCCCGCCACGCAGATTTTGTTTATGTGTGAATTCTGGGGGGGCTTGTGTGGTGACACGTAATGTAACATAATTCACCTTTAGGAATAGTGTTGCCACACGGACTGATTAAGTGGTAACACAGGGGTTGATGCATGGCATTCCTGCTAACTCGCTATGCTAGGCAGTTGTGTTGTTAAGGTTCTCTTCCTGGATGGATATTAAAGATTGGAATTCGATCCTGAATACTCCGCCTCCGACTCCGTATCTCCGGTACTACAACGTGATGAACAGGGAGACCACCGCGGAGCGGACAGGTGTGCTGCACACTGTTTCTTACCTTTACGGGCTCTCAAGTTTTGAAGACAGGCAAGAGTGACGTATCGAACATTCAAACATTAAAGAGCCGAGAGTTGTTTAAGCGGGAGAAACACGACGCGGGAGGGCATGACGTAAGACCGACATGCGTGACTGTCACTGGGGGCTCAGTGCCTTCAACACTTCAACATGCACTAAGGTATGGAGGACTTAAAATGACAAGTATGAATAAATACAAGAATAAATAAATACAGAAATTAATAAATATAAGTTATAACTCAACAGGACAAAATTAAATAAATGTATTTCTACATTTCTGTATTTCTTCATTTATTTATATCTCTATTTATGTGTCCACAGCAGCCTTCACCCGATCGACCGAGATGTGCTCCGCCTTGCCACCCAGGTCGACCACCAGGTGCTTATCCCCGTGCTCCAAGACCCTGAAAGGTCCATCATAAGGAGGCTGCAGGGGACCTCTGTGTGCGTCGTGGCGGATAAAAACGTGCCCAGCCGAGCGTAGATCCGTGGGCACCTGAACCCCCGGAGTACCGTGCTGAGTAGTAGGTACCGGGCGAAGCCTCCGCCGCCCAGCAAGAAAGCCCGCTGGGCCCTCGCCGACCAGGAGCCGACGCCGGGAGGAAATCCCTGGAACCCTCAGCGGCTGACCGTAAACCATCTCCGCCAAGAGCACTGCAGATCCTCCTTGGGCGCGTACGCAACCCCAGCATCACCCAGGGCAGCTTGTCGACCCAGTTGCCGTCCGTAAGGCTGGCCTTAAGGGCCGCCTTCATGGAGCGATGGAAGCGCTCACAGAGGCCGTTAGCCTGAGGGTGGTGGCGGTAGTCCTGTGCAGCTTAACCCCCAGACCGCCAGCCACCGCGTTCCAGAGCTCGGACGTGAACTGCGAGCCCCTGTCCGAGGAAATGTCTGATGGGGTGCCAAACGACACACCCACGTTGCAATGAAAGCTCGGCACGCCAGCGGCCGACGCCGACCCGGCGGAACCGCCTCCGCCAACGAGTCGTCCTGTCCACCATAGTGAGGAGGTATGAGAAACCCTGAGAGGGAGGCAACGGACCAACTAAATCAATGTTCACATGGTCAAACCTCCTCTCCGCACCAGGAAACGCTCCAAAGGGGCCTTCGTGTGGCGGTGCACCTTAGCGTTGACAAGCCACGCACTCCCTGCCCAAGTCCTCACGTCTTTTTAAGTCCATGCCAGACGAACTTTGTGGCCACCAAACGCACTGAAGGCTTAACGCGGTGCGATAGGCCGTGCACTGCCTCAAACACGGCGCCTCCAGCAGGCGGGACGACAGGCCGCGACAGGCCCGTAGAAACGTCACAAAGCAGAGTGATGTCCGCGTCGCCGAACACCACGTCCTCCAAGCGCAATCCAGTGCTCTCCAACTTCAGAGCCTGGACGCCAGGGTCAGCGACCTGGTCCGCCGCCATGCGCGTATAATCCAGGCCCAACTGGACGGCCCCGATGACGACCCTGGAGAGGCAATCAGCCACCAGGTTTGACTTGCCAGCCACATGCTTAATGTCCGTGGTAAACTCTGAAATGTACGAGAGCTGCCGCTGCTGACGCGCCGACCAAGGCTCCGCCACCTTCGACATGGCGAAGGTGAGCGGCTTGTGGTCGACAAACGCCGTGAACTCACGGCCCTCCAGCAAGAAACGGAAGTGCCGCACGGCCAAATAAAGACCCATGAGTTCACGGTCAAGCGCTGTACCTCGTTCTCTGGGCGTAAGTTGGCGGCTGAAAAGGCGAGCGGTTGCCAAGCGCCCTCCACCCACTGTTCGTGCACCGCGCCGACCGCGTAGTCCGACGCATCTGTAGTGATAGAGATGGGTGCCGTGGGTGATGGGTGTGCCAACAAAGCCGCCTGCGCCAACGGCCTTGACCTCAGTAAAGCTCCCTCCGTTTCCACCGTCCAGTCGATCGCCTGGACGGGGGTCTTGCCTTTCAAAGCCTCATACAGCGGCCGCATGATGTGGGCCGCTCGGGCGATAAAACGGTGATAGAAAGTCACCATCCCCAGGAACTCCCGTAGCGACCGGACTGTGAGCGGGCGAGGAAAAGCCGCGACAGCCTCCACCTTCGCCGGCAGGGTGTCGCACCGCTGTCTGTGACGCGGTGTCCGAGGAAGTCAATGGCAGACAGCCCGAACTGGCACTTTGCAGGATTAATGATTAATCCATGATCGCTGAGCCGCGTGAAAAGGGCACGGAGGTGGGACAGGTGCTCTTCCACCAAGCGCTGGCGGCAGTATGTCGTCCAGGTACACAAACACGAACGGCAGGTCCGTAGCACAGAATCCATCAGGCGCTGGAATGTCTGAGCGGCGTTTTGAGCCCAAAAGGCATCCGCAGGAACTCAAAGCCCAAAAGGCGTAATCACCGCCGTCTTGGGAATGTCTAGAGGGTGCATGGGCACCTGGTGGTATCCACGCACCAGGTCCACTTTGGAAAACACCTTTGCGCCGGCCAGATGCGCCGAAAAGTCTTGTATGTGCGGCACCGGATAGCGGTCGGGCGAGTGGCGCCTTTGATCCGACGATAGTCACCGCACGGGCGGAATCCGCCGCACGGCTTGGGAACGACGTGCAGCGGAGAGGCCCAAGGGCTGTCGGAGCGGCGGACGATGCCCAGGCGCCCATAGTCGAAAACTCCGCCTCGCCACAGCCAGCTTAGAAGGGTTCAACCGCCGGGCCCTGGCGTGAACAGGAGGACCCTCCGTCGTGACGTGGTGCTCCACGCCATGCTTGGTAGTGAGTGCAGAAAAGGTGGGTAACGACAGGTCTGGAAACTCAGCCAAAGTTTAAGAAAAATGTCTGACCCTGACAGCGAGCTCGACAGTCCGTCGTACGCTGCGCTGCCGAGTGTGCACACCAGGGAGGAAAACGTCAAGGCGTCAACCAAGCCTTTATTTTTAACGTCCACTAACAGTCCATGGGCACAAAAAAAATCTGCCCCAAGCAGGGGAAAAGAAATGTCCGCTGTCACAAACTCCCAGCTGAAACGCTGACCCCCGACGCACAAACACATAGGCCGCACGCCGTATGTGCGAATGGGGCCGCCATTAGCCGTCGTCAACCGCGGCCCATGCTCTCCACGAGCGACGTCTTCCCTCGACGCAGGAACTACACTCCGCTGGGCGCCCGTGTCACACAGAAAAAGGGTCTTCGAAATGCTGTCGCTGATGAAAAGGAGCCTGCCCGTGCCGCCCACGCTCACGGCCACTACTGAGCGCGGGCCCCTCCGTTTCCCGGAGGTTTGTAGCTGCATGGAGCGATGCACTTCTTTGCCTTTGTCCCGAAACGTGCGTGGTAAAAGCACTGTCCGGTGTCTCCACGCTGATTAGACATAGGCGCCCGCCTCCGCCACGCCGTCCTGCCTGTAAACGGGCCGCCGAAGCGCCACAGCTAACGCCCCGCCTCAGGCTCGTGCCGCCAGGAAAGCGGTCCGCCTCCTCAGCCAAGGCGCGGGGGTCTGTGATGGCCGTGTTGGCCAGCGCCGTCTGGACCCGGGGTGGCAAGCGGCGCAGGAAAACCTCCATGAACAATATCTGGGGATCTTCCCCCCCGAGCAGATTCAGCATTTTCTCCATGAGATGAGACGGTCTGCTGTCCCCCAGGCTCTGAATGTCAAGAATCTGGCATGCTCTCTCCTTAGCAGATAAGCTAAATGTCTTAAGGAGGAGCTCTTTAATCGCCTCGTATTTGCCCTGTAGCGGGGGAGCAGCGATGAATCCCACCAACCTGGACGATGTGGAACTTCCCAGCGCTACCACTAGGTAGTATTTTGCGTCCCCGTCACGGACCTGACGGCAGGCGAAGTGTGCCTCCACGTGGGCAAACCATGCCTCCGCCGCATGCTCCCAAAACTCCGGCAACTTTACATAAACATCACGCTCTGCCATGTTCACTAAGTTTCTGGAAACTTTCCTAGAAACGTCAGGGTCACCACTGTAGTACCGGAGATACGGAGTCGGAGGCGGAGTATTCAGGATCGAATTCCAATCTTTAATATCCATCCAGGCAGAGAACCTTAACAACACAACTGCTTAGCATAGCGAGTTAGCAGGAATGCCATGCATCAACCCCTGTGTTACCACTTAATCAGTCCGTGTGGCAACACTATTCCTAAAGGTGAATTATGTTACATTACGTGTCACCACAACGTCCACTTTGACTGAAAGTCCAGTTGTGAGACGTGTTCAGCTCAGATGTTTAATCCTCTTCCATGTTGGCGTCTGGCAGCAAAACACAAAAACAAACGGACTGGACTCCCTGGCGCCTCAGCGTAGAAGAAGCAGCAACAAGGACCCGTTGGCTCAGGAGCGCCCCCTGCAGGGCGGCAGAGGACTAGCACCTCACCTGCGCCTTTCACTGCGGCTTTGTTTACCATCAGCAAACTAAATATGTCCCTTACAAACATTAAAGTGTAAAGGTTAAAGACCTTAGCAGACTGTGGAACATCAGGGCAAATAAACATATCTGCAAACATTATATTGGCGACATGGAGAGATACGGCAACCCGCACGGGCCAATCGCATCAACCCAGCTTGTGATGGATTGCGCAATCAGAGGCTCGTCGCCTCAACTCTCGTTTCTTCCTGTTTGAACAGGAAATAGGAAAATTCAGCGATTTTGACTATAAAATGTTCGAAATTAGTCATACATAAAGATCGGTGGACAAATATTAATATAAATTTGATTTTATCATTATTTATTTTATTTTTTACTTTTTTTACACATGACAGGTAAGGCTCTGCATATGTATATATATATATGTTTAAATATTTATTTGTGTACATATATTTGTATGAAAATATATGTATATATTTATACATATTTATTTGTACATATATATATTTGTATATATATTGATATCTATGTATATATATTTATGTGTATATATATATATATATGTATAAATATTGATATATATGTATACATATTTATTTTTACGTATATATTTGTATATGGAAACATATGTATTTGTATATAGAGGAGCAACAACAGGAATAATCTGTAAACCAAATGAACTTTATATATTTTCACGATTTAAACATTAAAAGTTGAGTAAAACTGATTGAATTAAAGTTTTCAGGAAGTTAATTAGTAAACAACTTCTTCAGAACACAGTGATCTGCTCCTCCTCTTCCTCCCTTTCAGGTGTCTGCAGAGAAACAATCACGACTCAAATGGGGTTAGATTTATTTATATTTTATATATATACACATATACATATATATGAATATATATGTATATATATACATATATATGTATATATATGTGTGTGTGTGTGTGTAAGCCCAGCATCAGAGCCGTGTGCTCACCAGGAACAGCAGTGTGTGGTGGATGATGAACTCTCTGGTGAGCAGCAGCAGCTCCTGGTTCAGAGTCTGGAACAGAGTGGGGACCAGAACCAGAGCCAGGTTCTGGGCCGACATCCTGTTGACCTGCGAGAACACCTGGACCCTGAGGGAGAACCCACGAGAACTCATCACAGACACACCTCTCACCCGTCTCACCTCACGCTTCAACTCCTTTCATCACATACACACCTCTCAGCCGTCTCACCTCACACTTCATCTCTTTTCATCACAGACACACCTCTCAGCCGTCTCACCTCACGCTTCAACTCCTTTCATCACATACACCTCTCAGCCGTCTCACCTCACGCTTCAACTCCTTTCATCACAGACACACCTCTCAGCCGTCTCACCTCACGCTTCAACTCCTTTCATCACAGACACACCTCTCACCCGTCTCACCTCACACTTCAACTCCTTTCATCACATACACACCTCTCAACCGTCTCACCTCACGCTTCAACTCCTTTCATCACATACACACCTCTCAGCCGTCTCACCTCACGCTTCAACTCCTTTCATCACATACACACCTCTCAGCCGTCTCACCTCACGCTTCAACTCCTTTCATCACAGACACACCTCAGCCGTCTCACCTCACGCTTCAACTCCTTTCATCACACACACCTCTCAGCCGTCTCACCTCACGCTTCAACTCCTTTCATCACATACACACCTCTCAGCCGTCTCACCTCACACTTCAACTCCTTTCATCACAGACACCTCTCACCCGTCTCACCTCACGCTTCAACTCCTTTCATCACATACACACCTCTCACCCGTCTCACCTCACGCTTCAACTCCTTTCATCACATACACACCTCAGCCGTCTCACCTCACGCTTCAACTCCTTTCATCACATACACACCTCTCAGCCGTCTCACCTCACGCTTCAACTCCTTTCATCACAGACACACCTCTCAGCCGTCTCACCTCACGCTTCAACTCCTTTCATCACAGACACACCTCTCAGCCATCTCACCTCACGCTTCAACTCCTTTCATCACATACACACCTCTCAGCCGTCTCACCTCACGCTTCATCTCCTTTCATCACAGACACACCTCTCACCCGTCTCACCTCACGCTTCAACTCCTTTCATCACATACACACCTCAGCCGTCTCACCTCACGCTTCATCTCCTTTCATCACAGACACACCTCTCAGCCGTCTTACCTCACGCTTCAACTCCTTTAATCACAGACACACCTCTCACCCGCCATCACAGACACACCTCTCACCACCTCACGCTTTAATCACAGACACACCTCTCACCCGTCTCACCTCACGCTTCAACTCCTTTCATCACAGACACACCTCTCACCCGTCTCACCTCACGCTTCAACTCCTTTCATCACATACACACCTCTCAGCCGTCTCACCTCACGCTTCATCTCCTTTCATCACATACACACCTCTCAGCCGTCTCACCTCACGCTTCATCTCCTTTCATCACATACACACCTCTCAGCCATCTCACCTCACGCTTCATCTCCTTTCATCACAGACACACCTCTCAGCCGTCTGTGTGTGTGTTTGTGTGTGTGTCTCTCTCTCTGTGTGTGTCTCTGTGTGTGTGTCTCTGTGTGTGTGTCTCTGTGTGTCTGTATGTGTCTCTCTCTCTGTGTGTCTCTGTGTGTGTCTCTGTGTGTCTCTCTCTGTGTGTGTCTCTGTGTGTGTCTCTGTGTGTCTCTCTCTGTGTGTGTCTGTGTGTGTCTCTGTGTGTGTGTGTGTCTCTGTGTGTGTGTGTGTGTGTGTGTGTGTTACATGTAGAAGTGTCCAAACAGTGCGTTCAGAGTCGCTCTCTTGTCTTCAGGAAGTTTCCGTAACAAACGTCTGTATTCAGAGAATCTGGCGAGTTCATCTGTAAACACTGAGAGAGAAACACAGTATTAGTACTGCTAATAATACTGGTAATAATACTGCTACTACTGCTGCTACTACTGCTACTGCTACTGCTACTACTACTGCTACTACTACTGCTACTACACCACCACTACCACTGCTACCACCACCACCACCACTACCACTGCCACCACCACCACCACTCACCACTGCCGCCACCACCACCTGCCACCACCACCACCACCACTGCCACCACCACCACCACTGCTACCGCTACCACTGCTGCCACCACCACTACCACCGCTGCTGCCACCACCACCACCACCACTGCTGCCACCACCACTGCCACCACTGCCACCACTGCCACCACTACCACCACCACCACCAGCCACCACCACCACCACTGCCACCACCACCTGCCACCACCACCACCACTGCCACCACCGCCACCACTGCCACCACCACCACCACCACCGCCACCACTGCCACCACCACCACCGCCACCACCACCACCACCACCGCCACCACCACCACCACCGCCACCACCACACCACCACCGCCACCACCAACTGCCACCACCACCGCCACCACCACCACCACCACCACTGCCACCACCACCGCCGCTGCCACCACCACCACCACTGCCGCCACCACCACCACCGCTGCTGCCACCACCACCACTGCCACCACCACCGCCACCACCACCACTGCTGCACCACCACCACCGCCACCACCACTGCCACCACCACCGCTGCCACCACTGCCACCACCACCTGCCACTGCTACCTGCTGCTACCACTGCTGCTGCTACTACTGCTGCTACTACTGCTACTACTGCTACTACTACTGCTACTACTGCTGCTACTACTACTACTACTGCTACTACTACTGCTACTACTGCTACTACTGCTACTACTACTGTTTCTACTGTAGAAGTACTACTGTAACTACTCTACTCCACAGATACTGCAGTAAGTACTCCTACAGTGTACAGTTACTGTCATTTATTCAGCCTGACATTGTGAATACTACTGACAGGTACTTTGACAGGTATTTAGCGCTACAAGTACATGCAGTAGTACGTGTACAGGGTACTAACTTGCAGCGTGTATCCATTGCTGCCGCTCTCCGTCAGGGAGCAGACGCTCCTGCTGGCGGACATATTGTTTGAGGGCGGAGCCAGCATCTAAAACACCCTGCTCGTCATGCTCCAGAGGGGTGGAGTCAGGTGATGTCATCAGAGCCTCCACCAATCGGGTGACTTTGGATGCGAGACCACAGCGGCGGTACACGCCCTCCACCTTCAGACCTGAGAGACGGGATGTCCCAGAAGGCTTTGCAGGTCAGTGTTTAGAACATTAATATATATATATATATATTCCATATACTTACCAAACGCTGTGATGTGGGAGATGCAGCGCTCGATGGCTGGTGGCACCAAGCCCCTCGAGGCCACGCCCACCACCGGGTACAGACGCCGCCCAGCTGAGCTCTGATTGGCCAGAGCTCTCTGCAGGTGGCTGAACCAGGACCGACAGCTGTGCTGCTCCTTGAAGCGCAGGGACACATTCCTGATGAGAACAGGATGCATCATGGGATGTCAAGTTCACCTTGTGACCTCTGGCATTGAGAAGTCAGGAAATATTAGGATGGACAATAATACTCACATGTCTGCAGTAACCATGGTGATGGTGTTTTCACTATTGTTCAGGTCACATGACATCTATTGTTCTGAAAAAGACTCTATTGTTCACATTCACATGAGCATCATCATTGGTACAAGGTTTTATTGTTCACCTGGTCACATGACATCTATTGTTCACCTGGTCACATGACATCTATTGTTCACCTGGTCACATGACATCTATTGTTCATCTAGTCACATGACATCTATTGTTCATCTAGTCACATGACATCTATTGTTCATCTGGTCACATGACATCTATTGTTCATCTGGTCACATGACATCTATTGTTCACCTGGTCACATGACATCTATTGTTCATCTGGTCACATGACATCTATTGTTCATCTGGTCACATGACATCTATTGTTCATCTGGTCACATGACATCTATTGTTCATCTGGTCACATGACATCTATTGTTCATCTAGTCACATGACATCTATTGTTCATCTAGTCACATGACATCTATTGTTCATCTGGTCATATGACATCTATTGTTCATCTGGTCACATGACATCTATTGTTCATCTAGTCACATGACATCTATTGTTCATCTGGTCACATGACATCTATTGTTCATCTGGTCACATGACATCTATTGTTCACCTGGTCACATGACATCTATTGTTCATCTGGTCACATGACATCTATTGTTCATCTGGTCACATGACATCTATTGATCATCTGGTCACATGACATCTATTGTTCACCTGGTCACATGACATCTATTGTTCATCTGGTCACATGACATCTATTGTTCATCTGGTCACATGACATCTATTGTTCATCTGGTCACAATACATCTATTGTTCACCTGGTCACATGACATCTATTGTTCATCTGGTCACATGACATCTATTGTTCATCTGGTCACATGACATCTATAGTTCATCTGGTCACATGACATCTATTGTTCATCTGATCACATGACATCTATTGTTCATCTGGTCACATGACATCTATTGTTCATCTGGTCACATGACATCTATTGTTCATCTGGTCACATGACATCTATTGTTCATCTGGTCACATGACATCTATTGTTCATCTGGTCACATGACATCTATTGTTCATCTGGTCACATGACATCTATTGATCCTCCTCTGTTCTTTCCTGAAGTTTTTTTTTCTATTTCTTGGGAGTTGTTCCTGATCCGATGTGAGGTCAAAGGTCAGGGATATCTATGTGTACAGGTTGTAAAGCCCTCTAAGGTGTGTGTGTGTGTGTGTGTGTGTGTGTGTACCATGGTGAGTGAGCGTATGCAGCTGCCTCCTCATTGGCTGTTGGGTGAGTCGGTTGACAGGGTGCAGACTGACTTCGTCCTCCAGAAGCAACAACCAGCTCTCACAATGATTTGAGGCTCCGCCCACATCAACGACAAGCACTTTACTGAATGCAGAAGCCCCGCCCATCTCTGCATAAGACACACCCCCTGGGAGAATCACCTAGAAACAAAAACTCAGGTTACACTAATGACTAGAAAATATGTTGTACTTATAACTATAACCCAGCTCATAATAATAACTATAACCCAGGTTATAATAATAACGGGGTCAGTGAGTCCCTGAGGGGGTCTCTGGGTCTGGGGGTCTGGAGGTCTGGGGGTCTGGGGGCCCGGAGGTCTCTGGGTCTGGAGGTCTGGGGGTCTCTGGGTCTGGAGGTCTGGGGGTCTCTGGGTCTGGAGGTCTGGGGGTCTGGGGGTCTGGGGGTCTGGAGGTCTGGGGGTCTCTGGGTCTGGAGGTCTGGGGGCCCGGGGGTCTCTGGGTCTGGAGGTCTCTGGGTCTGGGGGTCCGGGGGTCTCTGGGTCTGGAGGTCTGGGGGTCTCTGGGTCTGGGGGTCTGGAGGTCTGGGGGTCTCTGGGTCTGGAGGTCTGGGGGCCCGGGGGTCTCTGGGTCTGGAGGTCTGGGGGTCTCTGGGTCTGGGGGCCCGGGGGTCTCTGGGTCTGGGGGTCTCTGGGTCTGGGGGTCTGGGGGCCCGGGTCAGGGACCCTGCAGTACCTTCAGGATGTGGACCAGGTGAGTCCTCAGCTCCTCCTCGCTGTCGGCAGCACAGAGCAGCTGGTCGCTCAGAGTCACCACCTCGAAGCCAGGAGACACTCTGGAGACCCAGAGTACACAGGAAGTACACGAGGTACACAGAGTACCCAGAGTACACAGGAAGTACACGAGGTACACAGAGTACCCAGAGTACACAGGAAGTACACAGAGTACACAGGAAGTACACGAGGTACACAGAGTACCCAGAGTACACAGGAAGTACACAGAGTACACAGGAAGTACACGAGGTACACAGAGTACCCAGAGTACACAGAGTACACAGGAAGTACACGAGGTACACAGAGTACACAGGAAGTACACAGAGTACCCAGAGTACACAGGAAGTACACAGAGTACACAGGAAGTACACGAGGTACACAGAGTACCCAGGTGCACAGGTGCACAGGTGCACAGGCACATACACAGGAGTGCACAGGCACACAGTGCACAGGTACCCAGAGTACACAGGAAGTACACAGTGCACAGGTGCACAGGAGTACACAGAGTACCCAGGTGCACAGGAGTACACAGAGTACAGGAAGCACGAGGCACAGGTGCCCAGGTGCACAGGAGTACACGAGGTGCACAGGTGCCCAGAGTACACAGGAAGCACAGGTGCACAGGTGCCCAGAGTACACAGGAAGTACACAGAGTGCACAGGAGTACACGAGTGCACACAGAGCACAGGAGTACACAGGTACCCAGGTGCACAGGAGTACACAGTACACATGAGTGCAGGGTGCACAGAGTACCCAGAGTACACAGGAGTACACAGAGCACAGGAAGCACAGAGGTGCACAGAGTCAGAGCACAGGAGTACACAGAGTACACAGAGTACACAGGTGCACAGGTACAGTGCACAGGAGTACACGAGTGCACAGAGTGCCCAGAGTACACAGGAAGTACACAGAGTACACAGGAGCACAGGTGCACAGAGTACAGGTACACAGTGCACAGGAGTACACAGAGTGCACAGGTGCACAGTACACAGAGTGCCCAGAGTGCACAGGAAGTACACAGGTGCACAGGTGCCCAGGTGCACAGGAGTACACAGTGCACAGGAGTACACAGGGTACACAGGTGCCCAGGTACACAGGTAGCACACAGGAGCACACAGGTGCACAGAGTGCACAGGAGAGTACACAGAGTACAGGTGCACAGGAGTACACAGGTGCACAGGTACCAGAGTGCACAGGAGTACACAGAGCACAGGAAGCACAGAGTGCACAGAGTACCCAGGTGCACAGGAGTACACAGAGTACACAGGAGTACACGAGGTGCACAGTGCCCAGGTACACAGGAGTACAGAGGCACAGGAGTACAGGGTACACAGGTACCCAGAGTACACAGGAAGTACACAGGAGCACACAGGAAGTACACAGGAGCACACAGGAGCACACAGGAGTACACAGGAAGCACACAGGAGCACACAGGAAGTACACAGGAGCACACAGGAAGTACACAGGTACAGGAGTACACAGGTGCACAGGTAGAGTACACAGGAGTACACAGAGTACAGAGTACACAGGAGGCCAGAGTACACAGGAAGTACACAGAGTACACAGGGCAGTAGTACAGGTGTACTAGTACACAGGAGTACAGAGGTACACAGGAGTACTAGTACACAGGGCAGTAGTACAGGTGTACAGGTACCTGAGGCAGTAGTACACAGGTGTACTAGTACCTGAGTGCAGTAGTATAAGGTGTACTAGTACCTGAGGCAGTAGTATAAGGTGTACTAGTACCTGAGGCAGTAGTATAAGGTGTACTAGTACCTGAGGGCAGTAGTATAAGGTGTACTAGTACCTGAGGGCAGTAGTATAAGGTGTACTAGTACCTGAGGGCAGTAGTATAAGGTGTACTAGTACCTGAGGGCAGTAGTATAAGGTGTACTAGTACCTGAGTGCAGTAGTATAAGGTGTACTAGTACCTGAGGGCAGTAGTATAAGGTGTACTAGTACCTGAGGGCAGTAGTATAAGGTGTACTAGTACCTGAGGGCAGTAGTATAAGGTGTACTAGTACCTGAGGGCAGTAGTATAAGGTGTACTAGTACCTGAGTGCAGTAGTATAAGGTGTACTAGTACCTGAGGGCAGTAGTATAAGGTGTACTAGTACCTGAGGGCAGTAGTATAAGGTGTACTAGTACCTGAGGGCAGTAGTATAAGGTGTACTAGTACCTGAGGGCAGTAGTATAAGGTGTACTAGTACCTGAGGGCAGTAGTATAAGGTGTACTAGTACCTGAGGGCAGTAGTATAAGGTGTACTAGTACCTGAGTGCAGTAGTATAAGGTGTACTAGTACCTGAGGGCAGTAGTATAAGGTGTACTAGTACCTGAGTGCAGTAGTATAAGGTGTACTAGTACCTGAGGGCAGTAGTATAAGGTGTACTAGTACCTGAGGGCAGTAGTATAAGGTGTACTAGTACCTGAGTGCAGTAGTATAAGGTGTACTAGTACCTGAGGGCAGTAGTATAAGGTGTACTAGTACCTGAGTGCAGTAGTATAAGGTGTACTAGTACCTGAGGGCAGTAGTATAAGGTGTACTAGTACCTGAGGGCAGTAGTATAAGGTGTACTAGTACCTGAGGGCAGTAGTATAAGGTGTACTAGTACCTGAGGGCAGTAGTATAAGGTGTACTAGTACCTCAGGGCAGTAGTATAAGGTGTACTAGTACCTGAGTGCAGTAGTATAAGGTGTACTAGTACACAGATTGCCGCCCGGTGTTCATGCTCGTGCTCACGTGCAGTGTGTGTGTGAGTGTGTGTTGGTACTACCTGAGGGGGCGGAGCCTCCTCTGGGGCCCAGGTGAGGGGGGACGTCTGATGAACCAGAGAACCCAGAGTCACATGACTTCAAACACTGGGGGGCTACCTGTGTGTGTACCTGTGTGTGTGTACCTGTGTGTGTACCTGTGTGTGTGTACCTGTGTGTGTACCTGTGTGTGTACCTGTGTGTGTGTACCTGTGTGTGTGTACCTGTGTGTGTGTACCTGTGTGTGTGTACCTGTGTGTGTGTACCTGTGTGTGTACCTGTGTGTGTGTACCTGTGTGTGTACCTGTGTGTGTGTACCTGTGTGTGTGTACCTGTGTGTGTACCTGTGTGTGTACCTGTGTGTGTGTACCTGTGTGTGTGTGTACCTGTGTGTGTGTACCTGTGTGTGTGTGTACCTGTGTGTGTACCTGTGTGTGTGTGTGTGTGTACCTGTGTGTGTGTGTACCTGTGTGTGTGTGTGTACCTGTGTGTGTGTACCTGTGTGTGTGTACCTGTGTGTGTGTACCTGTGTGTGTGTGTACCTGTGTGTGTGTGTGTGTGTACCTGTGTGTGTGTGTACCTGTGTGTGTGTGTACCTGTGTGTGTACCTGTGTGTGTGTACCTGTGTGTGTGTGTACCTGTGTACCTGTGTGTGTACCTGTGTGTGTGTGTGTACCTGTGTGTGTGTACCTGTGTGTGTGTACCTGTGTGTGTGTACCTGTGTGTGTGTGTGTACCTGTGTGTGTGTGTGTGTGTACCTGTGTGTGTGTACCTGTGTGTGTGTGTGTGTACCTGTGTGTGTGTGTGTACCTGTGTGTGTGTGTGTGTGTACCTGTGTGTGTGTGTACCTGTGTGTGTGTGTGTGTACCTGTGTGTGTACCTGTGTGTGTGTACCTGTGTGTGTGTGTGTGTACCTGTGTGTGTGTACCTGTGTGTGTGTGTACCTGTGTGTGTGTGTGTACCTGTGTGTGTGTACCTGTGTGTGTGTGTACCTGTGTGTGTGTGTACCTGTGTGTGTGTGTACCTGTGTGTGTACCTGTGTGTGTACCTGTGTGTGTGTGTACCTGTGTGTGTGTACCTGTGTGTGTGTACCTGTGTGTGTGTACCTGTGTGTGTGTGTGTACCTGTGTGTGTGTGTACCTGTGTGTGTGTACCTGTGTACCTGTGTGTGTGTACCTGTGGGTGTGTACCTGTGTGTGTGTACATGTGTGTATACCTGTGGGTGTGTACATGTGGGTGTGTACCTGTGTGTACCTGTGTGTGTGTACCTGTGTGTGTGTGTGTGTGTGTACCTGTGTGTGTGTGTGTGTACCTGTGTGTGTACCTGTGTGTGTGTACCTGTGTGTACCTGTGTGTACCTGTGTGTGTACCTGTGTGTGTACCTGTGTGTACCTGTGTGTACCTGTGTGTGTACCTGTGTGTACCTGTGTGTGTACCTGTGTGTGTGTACCTGTGTGTGTACCTGTGTGTGTGTACCTGTGTGTGTGTGTACCTGTGTGTGTGTACCTGTGTGTGTACCTGTGTGTGTACCTGTGTGTGTACCTGTGTGTGTGTACCTGTGTGTACCTGTGTGTACCTGTGTGTGTGTGTGTGTGTGTACCTGTGTGTACCTGTGTGTGTGTACCTGTGTGTGTGTACCTGTGTGTGTGTGTGTACCTGTGTGTGTACCTGTGTGTGTGTACCTGTGTGTGTGTGTGTACCTGTGTGTGTGTACCTGTGTGTGTGTACCTGTGTGTGTGTACCTGTGTGTGTGTACCTGTGTGTGTGTACCTGTGTGTGTGTGTACCTGTGTGTACCTGTGTGTGTACCTGTGTGTGTGTGTACCTGTGTGTGTGTACCTGTGTGTGTGTACCTGTGTGTGTGTACCTGTGTGTGTGTGTACCTGTGTGTGTGTACCTGTGTGTGTGTGTACCTGTGTGTGTACCTGTGTGTGTGTGTACCTGTGTGTGTACCTGTGTGTGTACCTGTGTGTGTGTGTACCTGTGTGTGTACCTGTGTGTGTACCTGTGTGTGTACCTGTGTGTGTGTGTACCTGTGTGTGTGTGTGTACCTGTGTGTGTGTGTGTGTACCTGTGTGTACCTGTGTGTGTGTGTGTGTGTACCTGTGTGTGTGTACCTGTGTGTGTGTGTGTACCTGTGTGTGTACCTGTGTGTGTACCTGTGTGTGTACCTGTGTGTGTACCTGTGTGTGTGTACCTGTGTGTGTGTACCTGTGTGTGTACCTGTGTGTGTACCTGTGTGTACCTGTGTGTGTGTGTGTGTGTACCTGTGTGTGTACCTGTGTGTGTGTGTACCTGTGTGTGTGTGTGTGTAGGTGTGTGTGTACCTGTGTGTACCTGTGTGTGTACCTGTGTGTGTGTACCTGTGTGTGTGTGTACCTGTGTGTGTGTGTGTGTGTGTGTACCTGTGTGTGTGTGTGTACCTGTGTGTGTGTGTGTACCTGTGTGTGTGTACCTGTGTGTGTGTACCTGTGTGTGTGTGTGTACCTGTGTGTGTGTGTACCTGTGTGTGTGTGTACCTGTGTGTGTGTACCTGTGTGTGTGTGTGTGTACCTGTGTGTGTACCTGTGTGTGTGTACCTGTGTGTGTGTGTACCTGTGTGTGTACCTGTGTGTGTGTACCTGTGTGTGTGTACCTGTGTGTGTGTACCTGTGTGTGTGTGTGTACCTGTGTGTGTGTGTACCTGTGTGTGTACCTGTGTGTGTGTACCTGTGTGTGTGTGTGTACCTGTGTGTGTGTACCTGTGTGTACCTGTGTGTGTACCTGTGTGTGTACCTGTGTGTGTACCTGTGTGTGTGTGTACCTGTGTGTGTGTACCTGTGTGTGTGTGTACCTGTGTGTGTGTGTACCTGTGTGTGTGTGTACCTGTGTGTGTGTGTACCTGTGTGTGTGTACCTGTGTGTGTGTACCTGTGTGTGTGTGTACCTGTGTACTCATTGAGGCGCAGCAGCTCCGTCTGCTGAGCCTGTCCGGCCCTCTCAGCCAGCAGGATGGGGGAGGGGCTCTGAGGGTCTGACTGACACACCTGCACACAGGAAACCTCAGTGAGGTCAAAGGTCACAGGAAGAGGAGAGCTTTGACCTTTGACCCCCGACCTGAGAAATGATAAGATGTGTGTGTCTGTGTGTGTATGTGTGTCTGTGTGTGTCTCTTTGTGTATGTCTCTTTGTGTGTGTGTGTCTCTTTGTGTGTGTCTCTTTGTGTGTGTGTCTCTTTGTGTGTGTCTCTTCACCTTTGCTCCTGAACAGATCAGAGACATCGTTTCCTCGATGTCGTCTCCACAAACCACTTGACACAGCCTCTGAAAGGCAGGCACACACACACACACACACACACACACACACACACACACACACACACACACACACACACACACACACACACACACACACACACACACACACACACACACACACACACACACACACACACACACAATGAATGATTCTTATAATGAGATCATTTATTCTATTGTATATATACATCTATATATGTATATAGATGTATATATACATATATATATACATATTATTTATATATGTATATATACATGTATATACTTATACATACATATACTGTATATATATATATATATTTATTATATAATATATTATATATATACATATTATATATCATCTATTCTACTGTTTATATATATACATTATATGTATATATAATGTATATATATAAACAGTAAATGTATATACATATATACATATGAACATAATATACATGATGTAACATCTATGCACACAGACCTGCTCCATCAGAGAGGGGGAGGAGCTTAGGGCGTGGACGCGGCGGTAGCGGCCCCTTCTGTATTTGTCCGTGATGAACTTTGACCTCTCTTCATCCGACGAGCTCGGGGTCAGCTGCTCGGCTGCTGGCACCGCAGGAGCCCACACCTGATTGGCCAGCCGGTTACCGTGGCAAAGCAACAGCTGGGAGGGAAAGATCAAAGGCCAGGGATGACAGTTCAGTCCCCCTTCACCCGTATGAATGGTTCAGTCCCCCCTCACCCGTATGAATGGTTCAGTCCCCCCTCACCCGTATGAATGGTTCAGTCCCCCCTCACCCGTATGAATGGTTCAGTCCCCCCTCACCTGTATGAGTGGTTCAGTCCCCCCTCACCTGTATGAATGGTTCAGTCCCCCCTTACCCGTATGAATGGTTCAGTCCCCCCTCACCTGTATGAGTGGTTCAGTCCCCCCTCACCTGTATGAATGGTTTAGTCCCCCCTCACCTGTATGAATGGTTTAGTCCCCCCGCACCTGTATGAGTGGTTCAGTCCCCCCTCACCCGTATGAATGGTTCAGTCCCCCCTCACCCGTATGAATGGTTCAGTCCCCCCTCACCTGTATGAATGGTTCAGTCCCCCCTCACCTGTATGAATGGTTTAGTCCCCCCTCACCTGTATGAATGGTTTAGTCCCCCCTCACCTGTATGAGTGGTTCAGTCCCCCCTCACCTGTATGAGTGGTTCAGTCCCCCCTCACCTGTATGAATGGTTTAGTCCCCCCTCACCTGTATGAGTGGTTCAGTCCTCCCTCACCTGTATGAATGGTTTAGTCCCCCCTCACCTGTATGAGTGGTTCAGTCCCCCCTCACCTGTATGAATGGATCAGTCCCCCCTCACCTGTATGAATGGTTTAGTCCCCCCTCACCTGTATGAGTGGTTCAGTCCCCCCTCACCTGTATGAATGGTTTAGTCCCCCCTCACCTGTATGAGTGGTTCAGTCCTCCCTCACCTGTATGAATGGTTTAGTCCCCCCTCACCTGTATGAATGGTTTAGTCCCCCCTCACCTGTATGAGTGGTTCAGTCCCCCCTCACCTGTATGAATGGTTCAGTCCCCCTCACCTGTATGAGTGGTTCAGTCCCCCCTCACCTGTATGAATGGTTCAGTCCCCCCTCACCTGTATGAATGGTTCAGTCCCCCTCACCTGTATGAGTGGTTCAGTCCCCCCTCACCTGTATGAATGGTTCAGTCCCCCCTCACCTGTATGAGTGGTTCAGTCCACACCTTGCTGTCCATCTTCAGACTGCGTACCTTGGACAGGTTGCTGCCCAGAGCTCGATGCTGACCTGAGAACAGACGTTACAATAAATCATCATTTGGCACAGAAGCAGGAATAACGGACGTGAAACTGGGCCCTGAATGCACCACCAGCCAAAAGGCTCAAATCAAGTCTTAAACCATAAGAGCAAAGAGAACCAAGAGATGTCCATGACATCTGGATTAATCATCATCACCATCGTCATCATCATAGTCATCATCATCATCATCACCATCATCATCATCATAGTCATCATCATCATCATTGTCATCACCATCGTCATTCCCCTGGCAGGGTGCCGGTCCGGCCGACCTACAGGGGGGTTCTTCTGGAGGGCGTGTCCAGTGAAGGAGGCGGGTCATCCAACACCTTCCCCAGGTCCGGGAGCGACGTACCGCATTCCGGTAAGAATCCAGGGGGGTACGCACCAGACGATGGTGGATTCGGCAGACCAATCCTCACTTGTCATTGGTCAGGGACCGGCGGTACAGCGTGAGCGTGGCACTCTGACGGTCACATGGGGTGACCTCCAGGCCGGATCACGACCCCCATGTCCGGGCACCGGGCGGATGTGGCCCGGTTGTGGGTCCGGCTCGGACTGTCAGTTGGTAAAGCAGCCGGCTGGTGGAGCGTCTGAAGAAGACTTTGAAGTCCATGATCCGTACATCTATTGATAAAGATGAAGGTAATCGGGATAGCTGTCTTGAGTCAGTACAGGAGGCCCCCCAGGCTCCACAGAGGTTCTCCCTCTGCTGCTGTTCGGCAGGACTCCACCGGGGGGTGCTCGACCCCGTTAAAGAAAACTGGGAGGAGGGTCCTCCAGTAAAAGTGAGATCCAGTAGTCCTGGACCTGAGAGCTGAGAGCTAAGCTCCTCCCACTGGGTCGGATGTCACGTGGAACCAGAGTCACACCGGGAGAGAAGGAACTGGTCCTGCGTCCTACTTCAGGTCGGAACTCCTCGCCAAGTGGCAAGGGCCACAAGGACCTCAGAGGGCCACAAGGACCTCAAAAGGCCACAAGGACCTCAGAGGGCCACAAGGACCCCAAAGGGCCTCAATGACCTCAGAGGGCCACAAGGACCTCAAAGGGCCACAAGGACCCCAAAGGGCCTCAAGGACCTCAGAGGGCCACAAGGACCCCAAAGGGCCACAAGGACCTCAGAGGGCCACAAGGACCTCAGAGGGCCACAAGGACCCCAATGACCTCAGAGGGCCACAAGGACCCCAAAGGGCCACAAGGACCCCAAAGGGCCTCAAGGACCTCAGAGGGCCACAAGGACCCCAAAGGGCCACAAGGACCTCAGAGGGCCACAAGGACCCCAAAGGGCCCTTTGTGGTCCCACGGCGAGGGGGGGATGTCGACTATGAGGTGGTGCGTTCTGACAGGGGGCGGAGCTTCACCAATCTAAAGCATGGAGGGAGGCGGAGTCTGTTTCTCTGGCGGTAGCTGAGAGGACCTGGGGCCACGGATCCGGCCTCGCTCCTGTGTGAAGACCGCCTCTGACCTCTGACCTCCCGTGACTTCTCACCCATATTAAGTGATCGTACCTGCGCAGGTGTGACAGATGACCAGCAGCAGGTTGACCGACGCCCACTCGGGATCGGCCGCGCCGCAGTCGCCGCACGCCTTGTTGTCGGGGTTCTGCCAGAGCCGCAGCGCCACCTGGCTGCTCGACAGGGCGCTGCGGATGCAGGAGGACAGGCCGTCCAGCCAGACGGACAGCTCCTTGGACGAATCAACGGACAGGCTGCGGGAGGGGGCGGGGCCACAGAGGGGGCGGGGCCACATTAAGGAGGATGTGGCCACGAAGAGACAGAGAACAGTAGAAGTAGTCAGACAGTCAGACAGACAGGCAGACAGACATGCAGACAGGCAGGCAGGCAGATAGACAGAAAGACACACATACAGACAGGCAGACAGGCAGACAGACATACAGGCAGGCAGGCAGGCAGACAGGCAGGCAGATAGACAGACAGACAGACAGGCAGGCAGACAGACAGACAGACACACATACAGTCAGACAGGCAGACAGACAGGCAGACAGACAGGCAGGCAGACAGACAGTCAGACAGACAGGCAGACATGCAGACAGGCAGGCAGACACACATACAGACAGGCAGACAGACAGACAGACAGACAGACAGGCAGACAGGCAGGCAGGCAGACACACATACAGACAGGCAGACAGACATACAGGCAGGCAGACAGGCAGACAGGCAGACATGCAGACAGGCAGGCAGACACACATACAGACAGGCAGACACACATACAGTCAAACAGGCAGACAGACAGAGAGACAGGCAGGCAGACAGACATATAGACAGGCAGACAGACAGACAGACAGAGAGACAGACAGAGAGACAGACAGACATATAGACAGAGAGACAGACAGGCAGACAGACAGGCAGACAGGCAGACATATAGACAGGCAGACGGACAGACAGACAGGCAGACAGACAGGCAGATAGACAGACAGACAGACAGACAGGCAGGCAGACAGACAGGCAGACAGGCAGGCAGACAGACACACATACAGTCAGACAGGCAGACAGACAGACAGGCAAACAGACACACATACAGTCAGACAGGCAGACAGACAGACACACATACAGTCAGACAGGCAGACAGACAGAGAGACAGGCAGGCAGACAGACATATAGACAGGCAGACAGACAGGCAGACAGACAGAGAGACAGGCAGGCAGACAGACATATAGACAGGCAGACAGACAGGCAGACAGACAGAGAGACATATAGACAGGCAGACAGACAGAGAGACAGACAGACAGACAGACAGAGAGACAGACAGACAGACAGACATATAGACAGGCAGACAGACAGACAGAGAGACAGACAGACAGACAGACATATAGACAGGCAGACAGACAGGCAGACAGACAGGCAGACATATAGACAGGCAGACGGACAGACAGACAGGCAGACAGGCAGGCATATAGACAGGCAGACGGACAGGCAGACAGACAGGCTCACCTGAAGGCCCTGTGGGGCGTGGTCAGGCTGAAGGAGTGCCTCCCCGTGGACTTCACTGAGGACACGTTCAGGGGGACTGAGAGGGAGGCGATGCCCAGCTGGGAGCTCTCCTTGTTGGGGTAGAGCCAGAGGTCGTGACCCCAGACGGCGGCATAGGCCCGGCTGCGCGGGTCCCTGATGGTGATTGGTCCGTGGAGTTCTGGGGGGGAGGGGCTCGGCTGGCCTCGAGCGGCTAGCAGAGACATGACCCAACCCCTTTGAACCTCTGGGAGACGGAAACCACAACAATCACCCTGGCATCTGGTCCTCAGACCCCGGTGTGGTCCACCAGAGTCCACCCGAGTCCACTAGAGCCAACTAGAGCCAATCAGAGTCCACTAGAGCCAACCAGAGTCCACCAGAGCCAACTAGAGTCCACTAGAGCCAACCAGAGTCCACCAGAGCCAACTAGAGT
Organism: Pseudoliparis swirei; assembly: GCF_029220125.1. Lineage (NCBI taxonomy): Eukaryota > Metazoa > Chordata > Actinopteri > Perciformes > Liparidae > Pseudoliparis > Pseudoliparis swirei. The sequence continues at coordinate 25,330,311 of NC_079390.1, read as the reverse complement.
CCACCAGAGTCCACTAGAGTCCACCAGAGCCAACTAGAGCCAACCAGAGCCAACTAGAACCAACCAGAGTCCACCAGAGTCCACTAGAGCCAACTAGAGTCCACCAGAGTCCACTAGAGCCAACCAGAGTCCACCAGAGTCAACTAGAGTCCACCAGAGTCCACTAGAGCCAACTAGAGTCCACTAGAGCCAACCAGAGTCAACTAGAGTCCACCAGAGCCAACTAGAGCCAACCAGAGTCCACCAGAGTCCACTAGAGCCAACTAGAGTCCACCAGAGTCCACTAGAGCCAACCAGAGTCCACCAGTCAACTAGAGTCCACCAGAGCCAACTAGAGCCAACCAGAGTCCACCAGAGTCCACTAGAGCCAACTAGAGCCAACCAGAGTCCACCAGAGTCTACTAGAGCCAACCAGAGCCAACTAGAGTCCACCAGAGTCCACTAGAGCCAACCAGAGTCAACTAGAGTCCACCAGAGCCAACTAGAGTCCACTAGAGTCCACCAGAGTCCACTAGAGCCAACTAGAGTCCACCAGAGCCAACTAGAGCCAACCAGAGCCAACCAGAGCCAACCAGAGCCAACTAGAGCCAACCAGAGTCCACCAGAGTCCACCAGAGTCCACCAGAGTCTAGTTGTCTACTGGGGCGGCTGTAGCTCAGTGTGGTAAGAGGGCCGTCTTGCAACCGCAAGGTTGTCGGTTCGATCCCCGCTCTCCCCATCAGTTGCAAGTCGAAGTGTCCTTGAGCAAGGCACTGAACCCCCAGTTGCTTCCCGGGCGCTTCACCGCAGCCACTGCTCCTTAATAACTAAGGATGGGTTAAATGCAGAGAACTAATTTCCCCTTGGGGATTAATACAAGTGTATATTTATTTTATTTAGAGTCCGGACCTCTTACCCTCGCTGTGAGCCATGAAGTCGTAATGCTTCTTCCGGAAGTAAACAGAGAAGCGTCCTTTCTCCTGTCGCTTCACGTCGGTGACGCTGGACACGTGGAAGAGGACCTCGCTGAACCGGTCCTGGTCCACAGAGAGACAGACAGGGGGTCAGACAAGGAGACAGAGAGACAGACAGGGGGTCAGACCAGGAGACAGAGAGACAGACAGGGGGACAGACAGACAGGCAGACAGGCAGACAGACAGACAGACAGAGAGACATACAGACAGACAGGCAGACAGACAGGCAGGCAGACAGACAGACATACAGACAGACAGGCAGACAGACAGGTAGACAGGCAGACAGAGAGAGACAGACAGACAGACAGGCAGACGGGCAGACAGACAGACAGGTAGACAGAGAGACAGACAGGGGGACAGACAGACAGACAGACAGGCAGACAGGCAGGCAGGCAGACAGACAGACGACAGACAGGCAGACAGAGAGACAGAGAGACATACAGACAGACAGGCAGACAGACAGACATACAGACAGACGGGCAAACAGACAGGCAGACAGAGAGACAGAGAGACATACAGACAGACAGGCAGACAGGGGGTCAGACAAGGAGACAGAGAGACAGACAGGGGGTCAGACCAGGAGACAGACAGGCAGACAGGCAGACAGATGACAGAGAGACAGACAGGGGGACAGACAGACGGACAGACAGGCAGGCAGACAGACAGACGACAGACAGGCAGGCAGACAGACAGGCAGACAGACAGGCAGACAGAGAGACAGAGAGACATACAGACAGACAGGCAGACAGACAGGCAGGCAGACAGACAGACAGACAGGTAGACAGGCAGACAGGCAGGCAGACAGACAGGCAGACAGAGAGACAGAGAGACATACAGACAGACAGGCAGACAGACAGGCAGGTAGACAGAGAGACAGACAGACAGGCAGACAGAGAGACAGAGAGACATACAGACAGACAGGCAGACAGACAGGCAGGTAGACAGAGAGACAGACAGACAGACAGGCAGACAGACAGACAGGCAGGCAGACAGAGAGACAGAGAGGCAGACAGGCAGACAGGCTTACTGTCCGTTTCTTCCACAGAGCCATCAGCTGTCCGTCCAGCGTCGCCCAGAGAACATGATGTCTGTGGAGAGAGCAACGATGAAGGTGAAGGTGACGAAGAAGAAGAAGAGCCAGTTACCTGAAGCCCTTCCAGACGTCCAGCCAGCCGGCTCGGGCCACGGCGCCGGGGGGCCCCCTGGGCGCCGTGGCCCCGGGGGCCCCCCTCTTCCTGGACACTCGGATGGTGGCCGCTCTGCAGGACAGACAACGGCCCAAAGTCACAATGCATTCTGGGAAATAGAGCCGGTCGGGTGAAATGCATGCTGGGATACTCTTGAAATGACACTTGTGACTTCAGAGAGATGTTGCTTGTGCACCTGGGAATCTTCTTTTTCAGAGGCTTTCCTGATTGGCCAGGAGCAGGAGGAGGGGGCGGGGCCGGCCTCTTGGGGACCAGGCGAGCCGCGGGATTGGCCGGGACGCTGCGGAGACAACACAGCTGGTACCAGAACACGCGGCCCGGGAGACGTGCTGCGAGCTGCCGTTACGTTGTCTCTCCTGTCATTGGTCCGGCGGCTCCCGGGGGGGCGGGGTTAACTCCTGTATCGTCCTCCTCATTGGACGAGTCCGTGTCGTCCTGGCTCGCCCAACACGCCAACACGGTGACGTACGGCCTTTCCTCTTGCATGGTGGGAGGAGACCGTTTACAGCCTGCAACAGAACCAACGAAGAAGAGTGAGGGGGGGGGGGGGACCGGGAGGACTCCCAGAACCGTCCAGCTCCTTCAGTACCCTCCTCCGGCGGCTCAGCAGCGCCCTCTAGTGGAGGCAAGGGGAAGGCTGCCTTCAGCTCTAAAGATGACATCACCAGCTGAGACAACGCGCCAACATCTGGACACAAGCAGAGAGCAGCTGTTTATCCAATCAGGAGAGAGAGAGCATCTGTTCATCCAATCAGGAGAGAGAGAGAGAGCATCTGTTTATCCAATCAGGAGAGAGAGAGCATCTGTTTATCCAATCAGGAGAGAGAGAGCATATGTTTATCCAATCAGGAGAGAGAGAGAGAGCATCTGTTTATCCAATCAGGAGAGAGAGAGAGAGAGCATCTGTTTATCCAATCAGGAGAGAGAGAGAGAGCATCTGTTTATCCAATCAGGAGAGAGAGAGCATATGTTTATCCAATCAGGAGAGAGAGAGAGAGCATCTGTTCATCCAATCAGGAGAGAGAGAGAGAACATCTGTTTATCCAATCAGGAGAGAGAGAGAGAGAGCATCTGTTTATCCAATCAGGAGAGAGAGAGAGAGCATCTGTTTATCCAATCAAGAGAGAGAGAGCATATGTTTATCCAATCAGGGGAGAGAGAGAGAGCATCTGTTTATCCAATCAGGAGAGAGAGAGAGCATCTGTTTATCCAATCAGGAGAGAGAGAGCATATGTTTATCCAATCAGGAGAGAGAGAGAGAGCATCTGTTTATCCAATCAGGAGAACGAGAGCATCTGTTTATCCAATCAGGAGAGAGAGAGAGAGCATCTGTTTATCCAATCAGGAGAGAGAGAGCATATGTTTATCCAATCAGGAGAGTGAGAGAGAGCATCTGTTTATCCAATCAGGAGAGAGAGAGAGAGCATCTGTTTATCCAATCAGGAGAGCGAGAGCATCTGTTTATCCAATCAGGAGAGAGAGAGAGCATCTGTTTATCCAATCAGGAGAGAGAGAGAGCATCTGTTTATCCAATCAGGAGAGAGAGAGAGAGCATCTGTTTATCCAATCAGGAGAGAGAGAGAGAGCATCTGTTTATCCAATCAGGAGAGAGAGAGCATCTGTTTATCCAATCAGGAGAGAGAGAGAGAGCATCTGTTTATCCAATCAGGAGAGAGAGAGAGCATCTGTTTATCCAATCAGGAGAGCGAGAGCATCTGTTTATCCAATCAGGAGAGAGAGAGAGCATCTGTTTATCCAATCAGGAGAGAGAGAGAGAGCATCTGTTTATCCAATCAGGAGAGCGAGAGCATCTGTTTATCCAATCAGGAGAGAGAGAGCATCTGTTTATCCAATCAGGAGAGAGAGAGAGAGCATCTGTTTATCCAATCAGGAGAGAGAGAGCATCTGTTTATCCAATCAGGAGAGAGAGAGAGCATCTGTTTATCCAATCAGGAGAGAGAGAGCATCTGTGATGCGGTTGATTGGTTGATACCTGTGTGTGTGGCTCCGCCCCTCGGCAATGAGGCGGGGTGTGGTTTATCCAGGACAGGATTAGCCACGATGCTAACAATTCCCGCTAAACTGGGTATGTTAGCCAACGAGCTAATGATGCTATCTATGCTAAGTGCAGGTTCAGGCGCGCTTAGCTTAGCCACCGCGCTAGCAGGTCCTGCTAAGCTAGGTATGCTGTTAGCCATGCCGTCTCCGGAGGGGGGGGCCGAGGGAGCCGGCGGGGTGGGGGCGTGGCCTCTAATGGAGCTAGCAAATCCAGCCAATGACGGGATGCTGGCGGCGATGACATCAGTCACGCCATCCAAAGTCGGGAAGACAGGAGGAAGAGGAGGAGCCCCTTCGCCTGAGGAGGAAGGAGAGTGACCACAGACAAACACAGTCAGGAAGTCTGGTCCGACCCTCAACCCCGTCTCACTTCCTGTCTCCAGCCCTTTAGTTCCTACCGATCACCTCAACCTGGAGGAAATAGGTTCCAGAGACACAGTGACTTCCTGTTAGATCTGCAGTGACTTCCTGTTAGATCTGTAGGCTACTTGTAGTTTAGAGAGCAGATTCCTTTCATGTGTTTATGAATATTTATTTCAACTGCATCCTTTGTTCTGTCTGTGAAATACATGACTGTTATTTGAATAAGCTTTATTATGATTATTATTATTCTGATTATTCTGATTATTATTCTGATTATTCTGATTATTATTCTGATTATTCTGATTATGATTATTATTATTATGATTATGATTATTATGATTATGATTATGATTATTATGATTATTATGATTATGATTATTATTATGATTATTATTATTATGATTATGATTATTATGATTATTATGATTATTATGATTATGATTATTATGATTATGATTATTATTATGATTATTATTATTATGATTATGATTATTATGATTATTATGATTATGATTATTATTATTACGATTATGATTATTATGATTATTATTATTATTATTATTATGATTATTATTATTATTATGATTATGATTATTATTATTATTATACGTCTCAGTGTGTGTGTGTGTGTGGTTCGGGTAGGTGTGTGTGTGTGTGTGTGGTTCGGGTAGGTGTGTGTGTGTGTGTGGTTAGGGTAGGTGTGTGTGTGTGTGTGTGTGTGTGTGGTTAGGGTAGGTGTGTGTGTGTGTGTGGTTAGGGTAGGTGTGTGTGTGTGTGTGGTTAGGGTAGGTGTGTGTGTGTGTGGTTAGGGTAGGTGTGTGTGTGTGTGTGTGGTTCGGGTAGGTGTGTGTGTGTGTTTCGGGTAGGTGTGTGTGTGTGGTTAGGGTAGGTGTGTGTGTGTGTGGTTAGGGTAGGTGTGTGTGTGTGGTTAGGGTAGGTGTGTGTGTGTGTGTGTGGTTAGGGTAGGTGTGTGTGTGTGTGTGGTTAGGTGTGTGTGTGTGTGTGTAGGTAGGTGTGTGTGTGTGTGTGTGTGTGGTTAGGGTAGGTGTGTGTGTGTGTGTGGTTAGGGTAGGTGTGTGTGTGTGTGTGGTTAGGGTGTGTGTGTGTGTGTGGTTAGGGTAGGTGTGTGTGTGTGTGGTAGGTGTGTTGTGTGTGTGTGTGGTTAGGGTAGGTGTGTGTGTGTGGTTAGGGTAGGTGTGTGTGTGTGTGTGTGTGTAGGTGTAGTGTGTGTGTGTGTGTGTGGTTAGGTAGGTGTGTGTGTGTGTGGGTTAGGTGTGTGTGTGTGTGTGTGTGTGTGTGTGTGTGTGTTAGGTGTGGTGTGTGTGTGTGTTAGGGTAGGTGTGTGTGTGTGTGGTTAGGTGTGTGTGTGGGGTAGTGTGTGTGTGTGTGTGTGTGTGGGTAGTGTGTGTGTGTGTGGGGTAGTGTGTGTGTGTGTGTGTGTGTGTGGTTAGGTAGGTGTGTGTGTGTGGTTAGGTGTGTGTGTGTGTGTTAGGTAGGTGTGTGTGTGTGTGTGTGGTTAGGTAGGTGTGTGTGTGTGTGTTAGGGTAGGTGTGTGTGTGTGTGGTTAGGGTAGGTGTGTGTGTGTGTGGTTCGGGTAGGTGTGTGTGTGTGTGTGGTTAGGGTAGGTGTGTGTGTGTGTGTACCTGTGTTCATTTCATTCCCATTAGACGCAGCTGGTTGAAGAGTTTCACTGATCACATCTCTGAAACACACACTTCATGTTTCAATCAATTGTTCCACTTTGTGTGTGTGTGTGTTTGTGTCTGTGTGTCTTTGTGTGTTTGTGTGTGTGTGTCTGTGTGTTTGTGTGTGTGTGTGTCTTTGTGTGTTTGTGTGTGTGTGTCTTTGTGTGTTTGTGTGTGTGTGTGTGTGTGTGTGTGTGTGTCTTTGTGTGTCTGTGTGTGTGTGTGTGTTTGTGTGTGTGTGTCTGTGTGTGTGTGTGTGTGTGTGTTTGTGTGTGTGTCTGTGTGTGTGTGTGTTTGTGTCTTTGTGTGTCGGTGTGTGTTTGTGTGTGTGTGTGTGTGTGTTTGTGTGTGTGTGCCTTTCTGTGTCTGTGTGTGTGTGTCTGTGTGTTTGTGTGTGTGTGTTTGTGTGTGTGTGTGTTTATGTGTGTGTGTCTTTGTGTGTCTGTGTGTGTGTTTGTCTGTGTGTGTGTCTGTGTGTGTGTGTGTTTGTGTGTGTGTGTGTGTGTGTCTGTGTGTTTGTGTGTGTGTGTGTGTGTGTTTGTGTGTGTGTGTGTTTGTGTGTGTGTCTTTGTGTGTCTGTGTGTGTGTTTGTCTGTGTGTGTGTCTGTGTGTGTGTGTGTTTGTGTGTGTGTGTGTGTGTGTGTGTGTGCAGATATACAGGTGAGCTGACCTGTCCAAAGAGGAGGCGGAGCTTAGATTGTCTCTCATGTAACGAACTCGAGGCTTTGGAACAGGAAGTGGAGGAGGAGTCATCTGGAAGACAAGAAGAAACGACCAATCAGGAGTCACCGTCGTCTCCTATCCACGACAACCTGAGAGTCCACTCAATGGACAGGGGCTAGGCTACTAACCTGGGCTAGGGTACTAACCTAGACTAGGCTACTAATCTGGGCAAGGGAACTAACCTGGGCGAGGGAACTAACCTAAGGTAGGGTAACCTTCCCTAGGCTAGGGTACTAACCTGGGCTAGGGAACTAACCCTGACCCTGGAAACCAGGGCCTGAACTGGTCCATCCCGGTTTATGTTCAGAGGTTCAGAAAGCAGCTTCTCTTTGGAAGGTGAGAAACTGAATAAATAACCTAATGCAGCTTCAACACATGAAGGATAGGCTTCTATACAACCAGAGGAGTCCCCTGGTGGTCAGGAGGGAGAATGCAGCTTCAACACATGAAGCATAGACTTCTATACAACCAGAGGAGCCCCCTGGTGGTCAGGAGGGAGAATGCAGCTTTAACACATGAAGCATAGACTTCTATACAACCAGAGGACTCGCCCCCTGGTGGTCAGGAGGGAGAATGCAGCTTCAACACATGAAGCATAGACTTCTATACAACCAGAGGAGCCCCCTGGTGGTCAGGAGGGAGAATGCAGCTTCAACACATGAAGCATAGACTTCTATACAACCAGAGGAGCCCCCTTGTGGTCAGGAGGGAGAATGCAGCTTCAACACATGAAGCATACATTTCTATACAACCAGAGGACACCGGACATGACCCCTCCCCTCCGGGTGAAACAGGAAGTGATCACAACAATAAATACTTTCCTTC
>NC_079390.1:25247496-25317496 GCF_029220125.1 Pseudoliparis swirei | reverse complement strand
CTAGTAGGGTATTAAACAAATCACTTGAATTGTCTAATTAACTCGAAACACCTGCAAGGGTTTCCTGAGCCTTGACAAACACTCAGCTGTTATAAATCATTTTTTTTACTTGGTCTGAGGAAATATTAAAATTGTATGAGATAGGATTTTAGAGTTTTCTTAAGCTGTAAGCCATAATCAGCAATATTAAAAGAATAAAAGGCTTGCAATATTTCAGTTGATTTGTAATGAATCCAGAATGCATGACATTATTGTTTTTTTAATTGCATTACAGAAAATAAAGAACTTTATCACAATATTCTAATTTTCTGAGACAGTCCTGTATATATATATATGTATAAATATATATATTAATATTTATATATACATATAAATATATACAGGACTGTCTCAGAAAATTAGAATATTGTGATAAAGTTCTTTATTTTCTGTAATGCAATTAAAAACAAAATGTCATGCATTCTGGATTCATTACAAATCAACTGAAATATTGCAAGCCTTTTATTCTGATTTATTGCTGATTATGCAAATATCCTATCTCTAAATATTAGAATATCATGAAAAAGTATACTAGTAGGGTATTAAACAAATCACTTGAATTGTCTAATTAACTCGAAACACCTGCAAGGGTTTCCTGAGCCTTGACAAACACTCAGCTGTTATAAATCTTTTTTTTTACTTGGTCTGAGGAAATATTCAAATTTTATGAGATAGGATTTTAGAGTTTTCTTAAGCTGTAAGCCATAATCAGCAATATTAAAAGAATAAAAGGCTTGCAATATTTCAGTTGATTTGTAATGAATCCAGAATGCATGACATTTTTGTTTTTTTAATTGCATTACAGAAAATAAAGAACTTTATCACAATATTCTAATTTTCTGAGACAGTCCTGTATATCTGCACTATTACACAAGTTGATATGAGCATTTGCTAATAATAGAGAAGTTTTTATTGGTTATCCAATAAAATTAGAATAAAGAACTATAACATCATGAGGGTCATAATTTCCCGTCATATGAGGAGTTTTCACCCTCATTCCTTCACCTGGTCCACCGGGTCAGCCTTCTGACCCTGTTTGGACTGACCTCACGGTCCTGACCCTGTTTGGACTGACCTCACGGTCCTGAACCTGTTTGGACTGACCTCACGGTCCTGAACCTGTTTGGACTGACCTCACGGTCCTGACCTTTCCTGAAACACGGAGACTTGATCAGTCGATGGTCGTTTCAGGCACTAAGTTGGTTTAAATCCTCTTCATCAGATGGATCTCAGTTGGTATTAGTAAGCGATGAAGCCTCGTTGACCACCGTTAGTCACGGAGTTCCACAAGGTTCTGTCCTGGGACCTCTCTCATTGACCTCATTCATGCTTCCTTTGAGAAACATCATCAGAAACATTCCATAAACTTTCATTGTTATGCAGATGATACTCAATTATATCTGTGATCAACCAGAGGAGACCCATCGTCATCATCACCACCACCACCACCACCACCATCATCATCATCATCATCATCATCATCACCATCATCATCATCATCATCGTCATCATCACCACCACCACCACCACTACCATCATCATCATTGTCGTCGTCGTCATCATCATCTTCATCATCTCTCTGATCAACCAGAGGAGACCAACCAGCTCTCTGGACTTCAAGATTTCTTCAAGACATAAAACATGAGGAGCTGAAACTGACAAACTGAAGTGATTGACTGAGCAGTTCAGAGGTCAGAGGTCAGGTGAAGTGGTTTCTGTAGACCACATCGCCCTGGCACCAACACCCTGTAGAGGACCTCTGTTCTCCTGGATCAGGACTTGACCTTTAAGTCCACCTGAAGAACATCTCAAGGACTCTTTGATTCATCTACTCCTTATTACCAGGCTGCTCTATAAGTCTCTTAGGTCAACTCCTTATTATGAGGCTGCTCTATAAGTCTCTTAGGTCAACTCCTTATTATCAGGCTGCTCTATACGTCTCTGAGGTCAACTCCTTATTATCAGGCTGCTCTATAAGTCTCTTAGGTCAACTCCTTATTATCAGGCTGCTCTATAAGTCTCTTAAGTCAACTCCTTATGATCAGGCTGCTCTATAAGTCTCTGAGGTCAACTCCTTATTATCAGGCTGCTCTATAAGTCTCTTAAGTCAACTCCTTATTATCAGGCTGCTCTATAAGTCTCTTAGGTCAACTCCTTATTATCAGGCTGCTCTATAAGTCTCTTAAGTCAACTCCTTATTATCAGGCTGCTCTATAAGTCTCTTAGGTCAACTCCTTATTATCAGGCTGCTCTATAAGTCTCTTAAGTCAACTCCTTATGATCAGGCTGCTCTATAAGTATCTGAGGTCAACTCCTTATTATCAGGCTGCTCTATAAGTCTCTGAGGTCAACTCCTTATTATCAGGCTGCTCTATAAGTCTCTGAGGTCAACTCCTTATTATCAGGCTGCTCTATAAGTCTCTTAGGTCAACTCCTTATTATCAGGCTGCTCTATAAGTCTCTTAAGTCAACTCCTTATTATCAGGCTGCTCTATACGTCTCTTAAGTCAACTCCTTATTATCAGGCTGCTCTATAAGTCTCTTAAGTCAACTCCTTATGATCAGGCTGCTCTATAAGTCTCTGAGGTCAACTCCTTATTATCAGGCTGCTCTATAAGTCTCTTAAGTCAACTCCTTATTATCAGGCTGCTCTATAAGTCTCTTAGGTCAACTCCTTATTATCAGGCTGCTCTATAAGTCTCTTAGGTCAACTCCTTATTATCAGGCTGCTCTATAAGTCGAATTTGTAATTTGTGATTTGGGGCTCTATAAAATAAATTGAATATGAATTATAACACTCACCTGAATATAATGAGAAGTTTAACATGATTAAATAACTACCAACCAATAATAATAATGATTTGATGTTGATCATAATTTTTTTGGGGGCTGGGGCTTGCTGGTCGCAGGGGGAGGAGCTTGCTGGTTGTTGTTATGTTGAGAGAGGAAGTCCGTCTTCTTCAGTTTGACTTGAAGCGCCTGAAGAACCAGAGAGAGAGAGATGAAGCTCCAGTGTCTGCTGCTGTCGATCGCCCTCAGCTGCTGCTCCGCTGAAGGTCTTTGTTCACTGCTTATTACACACCTATTCATGTCTTATTACACACCTCTTCATGTCTTATTACATATTTATTCATGTCTTATTACACACCTCTTCATGTCTTATTACATATTTATTCATGTCTTATTACACACCTCTTCATGTCTTAATACACACCTCTTAATGTCTTATTACACACCTGTTCATGTCTTAAGATAGATAGATAGATATATACTTTATTAATCCCCAAGGGGAAATTTGTCGAGACAGTAGCAGCAACACACAAGAATAAAAAACAAAACACAAAATATAAGAAACAGGGATGAAAGATATAGAAGTATACAAGTAAGATAAAAGTAAAATACAAAACAAAATATATATGTAAATATACAACACACATGCATACACAACACACAACAACACTGACAAATCAAATACAAAAAATATTAAATATAGACAGAGTGCAAAAAGCAAAGTGTGTGTATGAGTGCAGAGCAAATGAAATGTGTGTGTATGTGTGTAGTGCAAACAAATGAGATGTGTGAAGTGCAGATCAACATAGTGTAAGTATTCAGTTATTGTTGTAGTTATTGCACTATGATCTGGCAAGAGGTGATCTGTTGTAGAGCCTCATAGCCGTCGGCAGGTTCTCCTGTATCTGTCCTTGTGGCAGCGTGAGGAGACGTCTGGAGAAAGTCCTCCTCTGTCCCTGTAGGAGGTGGTGGAGAGGGTGGTCCGGGTGGAGAGGGTGGAGAGGGTGGAGAGGGTGGTCCGGGTGGAGAGGGTGGAGAGGGTGGTCCGGGTGGAGAGGGTGGTCCGGGTGGTCCGGGTTGTCCAATATGGACACGGCTGGTGTCACCTCTAATACACACCTCTTCATGTCTTAATACACACCTCTTCATGTCTTAATACACACCTCTTCATGTCTTAATACACACCTCTTCATGTCTTATTACACACCTCTTCATGTCTTAATACACACCTCTTCATGTCTTATTACACACCTCTTCATGTCTTATTACACACCTCTTCATGTCTTATTACACACCTGTTCATGTCTTAATACACACCTCTTCATGTCTTAATACACACCTCTTCATGTCTTAATACACACCTCTTCATGTCTTATTACACACCTGTTCATGTCTTAATACACACCTCTTCATGTCTTAATACACACCTGTTCATGTCTTAATACACACCTCTTCATGTCTTAATACACACCTCTTCATGTCTTATTACACACCTCTTCATGTCTTAATACACACCTCTTCATGTCTTATTACACACCTCTTCATGTCTTATTACACACCTCTTCATGTCTTATTACACACCTGTTCATGTCTTAATACACACCTCTTCATGTCTTAATACACACCTCTTCATGTCTTAATACACACCTGTTCATGTCTTAATACACACCTCTTCATGTCTTAATACACACCTCTTCATGTCTTAATACACACCTCTTCATGTCTTAATACCAGTGTTGGGAGTAACGCGTTACAGTTCCGCGTTACTAAGTAACGCGGAACTGTAATTCCACTACTTTTAGCGGTAACGAGCATGTAACGAAGTATTTTTTTAAATCAACTAACGCAGTTACAATTACTGAAATGTAAATGAGTTTGTTACTCGCGTTACTCCCTTTTGTGAAAAATGAACACTTGCAGACAAGAAGACAAGCTAGGCCGACTTTAGATGCTTCTGATCTGACATCGCAGGACCATGGTGGCGCAATGATGTAACATCTCGGACGTTATGGACTGATGACACGGAGACGGGACCACGTTATTACTCCTCCTTTATTGGGCCTCCACCAACACAGACAGCGTGCTCCTCTCAGCAGCTCCAACGTCAACAACAACGGTTCCCGTCAACCACCCTTAACTCCCGTTTTCCGGCAGGTTAACCCCGCCTCCCCTCTACGCCGCCAATCACAGGCCCGCCCCCTCGACCAGCATCACGGTGCCACACTGTGATTGACAGCCACTTCCAGTGTTGCCAGGTCCGCGGTTTTCCCGCGGAATTGGGCTACTTTTGAAGCGTTGCCGCGGGTTGAATTTTTTGCCCGCTGGTTCGGGTTAGACCTATTATGCATGCAAATTACATGAATATCTTTAAATAAAAATCCATATTTTAAATGAAATAATTTATTTATACCCACATCCTACCAAACTGACTCCAGATCAGCACGTACACGCCGACACATCCGCGCACACAGGTGAGCACCCCCCCCCCCCCCCTCAATTATATGCAGCACCTCAAGGCACCTTTGTTTTCTCTTTTAATTAGTGTTAATACTGTAGGCCAATCACTTTTATTTCATTGGGCCTAATGTGGTAAAAAAAACACTGTTAAATGACTGAGACAGTTATTTTGTATTAAGTTAAGTATTAAAAGGGACTTTTGTACTCCTGCTTGATTTGAAGGCCTGTTGCCCTGTTGATTACAAAAAATAGGTCTACAACATATGTTTATTGTGTTTGACTGTTCGTACTGTTCATTACATTAAAAAAGCAGACATAAAAGTAACTTAAAAGTTACTTTCCCTAGTAACTAATTACTTTTGATATACAGTAACTAGTAGAGTAATTAAATTACTTTCAAAATAAGTAACTAGTAACTGTAACTAATTACTAATTTTCAGTAACTTGCCCAACACTGCTTAATACACACCTCTTCATGTCTTATTACACACCTCTTCATGTCTTATTACACACCTCTTCATGTCTTATTACACACCTCTTCATGTCTTATTACACACCTGTTCATGTCTTATTACACACCTCTTCATGTCTTATTACACACCTGTTCATGTCTTATTACACACCTCTTCATGTCTTATTACACACCTCTTCATGTCTTATTACAAACCTGTTCATGTCTTAATACACACCTCTTCATGTCTTATTACACACCTCTTCATGTCTTATTACACACCTCTTCATGTCTTATTACACACCTCTTCATGTCTTATTACACACCTGTTCATGTCTTATTACACACCTCTTCATGTATTATTACACACCTCTTCATGTCTTATTACACACCTCTTCATGTCTTATTACACACCTGTTCATGTCTTATTACACACCTCTTCATGTCTTATTACACACCTCTTCATGTCTTATTACACACCTCTTCATGTCTTATTACAAACCTGTTCATGTCTTAATACACACCTCTTCATGTCTTATTACACACCTCTTCATGTCTTATTACACACCTCTTCATGTCTTATTACACACCTCTTCATGTCTTATTACACACCTGTTCATGTCTTATTACACACCTCTTCATGTCTTATTACACACCTCTTCATGTCTTATTACAAACCTGTTCATGTCTTAATACACACCTCTTCATGTCTTATTACACACCTCTTCATGTCTTATTACACACCTGTTCATGTCTTAATACACACCTCTTCATGTCTTATTACACACCTGTTCATGTCTTATTACACACCTGTTCATGTCTTATTACACACCTCTTCATGGAGGGTTTAATGAACCTTTAATAAATGTGTTCAAAAGTAATATAAAGATTCATGTTGATATTCATACATTTATAAACTGTAATATCTTTGTAATGAATATGAAATACATAAATATTTTCATTTATTTCATTATAAGTACCGATACTAGTATCGTGATATCACGGGTGATCACTAGTACCGTCTCACTACGGTACGACTTCTATTCAGAAGGATTTAAATGTTTCTTCATCTTCTCAAAGAAGAAGTGAGACGAGGAAGTGAGACGAAGAGACACACACACACACACACACACACACACACACACACACACACACACACACACACACACACACACACACACACAGACACACACACACACAAACACAGACACATACACACACACATACACACACACAGACACACACACACACACACACAGACACACACACACACACACACACACACACACACACACACACACACGTACACACACGTACACACAGACACACACGTACACACACACACACACACACACACACACACACATACACACATACATACACACACACACACATACACACACATACATACACACACACACACGTACACACACATACACACAGACACACACATACACAAAGACACACATAGACATAGATACACACACAGACACACACAGAAACAAACACAGACAACCCCCCCCGACACACACATAGACACAGACTCACAGACACACACACACACAGACACACACACACATACAGACAAACACACAAATACACAAAGACACACACACAGACACAGATACACACACAGACACTCACATACAGACAAACACACACATACACAAAAACACACACAGAGAAACCCCTCCCCACACACACACAGACACACACAGACACACACAGACTCACACAGATACACACACAGACACACACATACACTCACATACAGACAAACACACACATACACAAAAACACACACAGACAAACACCCCCCCCCACACACACACAGACACACACAGACACACACACACATACAGACAAACACACACATACACAAAAACACACACAGACAAACAACCCCCCCCCCCCCACACACACACACACACAGACTCACACAGACACACACCCTTTAAGAGGTCAACCAAGTTACCTCGAACACCTTAATGTCACCTGGACTAAGTTAATGTCACCTGGACTAACTTAATACCACCTTAATGCCACCAGGACTAACTTAATACCACCTTAATGCCACCAGGACTAACTTAATACCACCTTAATGCCACCTGGACTACCTTAATACCACCTTAATGTCACCTGGAGTAACTTAATGTCACCTGGACTAACTTAATGTCACCTGGACTAACTTAATGCCACCTTAATGTCACCTGGAGTAACTTAATGTCACCTTTATGTCACCTGGAGTAACTTAATGTCACCTGGACTAACTTAATGTCACCTGGACTAACTTAATGCCACCTTAATGTCACCTGGACTACCTTAATGTCACCTGGACTAACTTAATGCCTCCTATCAACCGTGACCAATTATTTTCAACGGTTTCTACTTCGAACACGTCTACCTGTCTCTTGGACCCCATCCCGACGAGGCTGCTTAAAGACGTTTTGCCTTTAATTGGCGGCTCTCTATTAGATATTATCAATGTGTCTCTGCTAACAGGCCACGTACCACACTCCTTCAAAGTGGCTGTTATTAAACCTCTCCTGAAGAAGCCCACTCTGGATCCAGAGGTGTTGGCTAACTACAGACCGATCTCTAACCTCCCCTTCCTCTCCAAGATCCTTGAGAAAGTGGTCGCAAATCAGTTGTGCGACTTTCTACATCATAATAGTTTATTTGAGAAATTTCAATCAGGATTTAGAAAACACCACAGCACCGAGACGGCACTGGTGAAAATTACAAATGACCTCTTAATGGCAGCAGATAAAGGACTCCTCTCTGTCCTGGTCTTGTTAGACCTTAGTGCTGATAGAGGACTCATCTCTGTCCTGGTCTTGTTAGACCTTAGTGCTGCATTCGACACCATTGACCATGACATCCTGTTACAGAGACTGGAGCAGTCGATTGGCATTTCAGGCACGGCACTAATTTGGTTTAAATCCTATTTATCAGATCGATCTCAGTTTGTATTTGTAAACGATGACGCCTCGATAACCACCAACGTTAATCACGGAGTTCCACAAGGTTCTGTGCTTGGACCAATTTTATTTACCTTATACATGCTTCCTTTGGGCAATATTATCAGGAAACACTCCATAAACTTTCATTGTTATGCAGATGACACTCAACTATATTTATCGATAAAACCAGAGGAGAGCAACCAACTCTGTAAAATTCAAGCATGTCTTAAAGACATAACACATGGATGACCTGCAACTTCTTGATGTTAAACTCAGACAAAACCGAAGTAATTTTAATCGGCCCTGAGCACCTCAGAGATCAATTATCTGGTGATGTGGATTCTGTAGACGGCATTGCCCTGGCATCCAACACCACTGTAAAGAATCTTGGCATTATCTTTGATCGGGACTTGTCCTTTAACTCCCACGTAAAGCAAATCTCAAGGACTGCATTCTTTCATCTACGTAATATTTCAAAAATCAGGCACATCTTGTCTCAAAAAGATGCAGAAAAATTGGTTCACGCGTTCGTTACTTCGAGACTGGATTACTGCAACTCCTTATTAGCAGGCTGCTCTAACTTAATGTCACCTGGAGTAACTTAATGCCACCTTAATGTCACCTGGACTAACTTAATGTCACCTGGACTAACTTAATGCCACCTTAATGTCACCTGTACTAACTTAATGTCACTTGGACTAACTTAATGTCACCTGGACTAACTTAATGTCACCTGGACTAACTTAATGCCACCTGGACTAACTTAATGTCACCTGGACTAACTTAATGTAACCTGAACTAACTTAATGTCACCTGGAGTAACTTAATGCCACCTTAATGTCACCTGGACTAACTTAATGTCACCTGGACTAACTTAATGCCACCTTAATGCCACCTGGACTAGCTTAATGCCACCTTCACATAACCTGGACTAACTTAATACCACCTTAATGTCACCTGGACTAACTTAATACCACCTTAATATCACCTGGACTAACTTAATGCCACCTTAATGTCACCTGGACTAACTTAATGCCACCGTAATGCCAACTGGACTAGCTTGATGCCACCTTCACATAACATGGACTAACTTAATACCACCTTAATGTCACCTGGACTAACTTAATGCCACCTTCATGTCACCTGGAGTAACTTAATGCCACCTTAATGTCACCTGGACTAACTTAATGCCACCTGGACTAACTTAATGCCACCTTAATGTCACCTGGAGTAATTTAATGTCACCTGGAGTAACTTAATGTCACCTGGACTAGCTTAATGCCAACGGGACTAATTTAATGCCACCTTAACATAACCTGGACTAACTTAATGCCACCTTAACATAACCTGAACCAGCTTCATGTGACCTGGACCAGCTCCATGTAACCTAGACCAGCTTCATGTGAGCTAGACCAGCTTCATGTGACCTAGACCAGCTTCATGTGACCTGGACCAGCTTCATGTGACCTAGACCAGCTTCATGTGACCTAGACCAGCTTCATGTGACCTGGACCAGCTTCATGTGACCTAGACCAGCTTCATGTGACCTAGACCAGCTTCATGTGACCTGGACCAGCTTCATGTGACCTAGACCAGCTTCATTCAGTTTTCAATTCAGTTTATTTGTATAGCCCAATTTCACAAATTACAAATTTGTCTCGGAGTGCTTTACAATCTGTACACATAGACATCCCTGCCCCAAAACCTCACATCGGACCAGGAAAAACTCCCAAATAACCCTTCAGGGGAAAAAAGGAAGAAACCTTCAGGAGAGCAACAGAGGAGGATCCCTCTCCAGGATGGACAGATGCAATAGATGTCATGTGACCAGAAGGACAGATTAGAGTTAAAATACATTCAATGAATGTGACAGAGTGTATGAATAGTTCATAGTAGGCATATTCCACGATGGAGACCTCCACGATCCATCAGGCAGATGGCGGTGGGGAGGAGGAGTGGGCGGAGTCTCAACAGGACAGTGGCATAGTCAGGAGCAGGAATTCCACAACCCAGACCTCGATGATCCATCAGGCAGATAGGATCTATGTCGTCTCATAGGGTCCGATGACCCCATGAGACGTGAAGTCACAAGGACTCCGGGGAGAAAGCAGAGTTAGTAACATGTGATTGAGAGATGAAAATTCATCCTTAAGGAGAGAAAAGAGGAGATAGGTACTCAGTGCATCCTAAACATCCCCCGGCAGCTATAAGCCTATAGCAGCATATCAAGGGGCTGGACCAGGTGAACCTGATTCAGCCCTAACTATAAGCTCTGTCAAAGAGGAAAGTCTTAAGTCGACTCTTAAACGAGGTGACTGTGTCTGCCTCCCGAACTGAAGGTGGAAGCTGGTTCCATAGAAGAGGAGCTTGATAACTAAAGGCTCTGGCTCCCATTCTACTTTTTAAGACTCTAGGAACTACAAGTAGTCCCGCATTTAGTGAGCGTAGGTCTCTAGTGGGGCAATATGGTACTACAAGCTCCTTAAGATATGATGGTGCATCACCAATCAAGGCTTTGTAGGTTAAGAGAAGAATTTTAAAAGTGATTCTTAATTTTACTGGGAGCCAGTGCAGAGCAGCTAGTGCAGGAGTGATGTGATCTCTGTTCTTAGTTTCGTGAGAACACGAGCTGCAGCATTCTGGATCAACTGGAGGGACCTAAGAGACTTATTAGAGCAGCCTGATAATAAGGAGTTGACCTAAGGGACTTATAGAGCAGCCTGATAATAACGAGTTGACCTAAGAGACTTATAGAGCAGCCTGATAATAAGGAGTTGACTTAAGAGACTTATTAGAGCAGCCTGATAATAAGGAGTTGCAGTAATCCAGTCTCGAAGTAACGAACCCGTGGATGAACCCGTGGATGAACCCGACGAAAACATGGATGACCTGCAACTTCTTGATGTTAAACTCAGACAAAACCGAAGTAATTTTAATCGGCCCTGAGCACCTCAGAGATCAATTATCTGGTGATGTGGATTCTGTAGACGGCATTGCCCTGGCATCCAACACCACTGTAAAGAATCTTGGCGTTATCTTTGATCGGGACTTGTCCTTTAACTCCCACGTAAAGCAAATCTCAAGGACTGCATTCTTTCATCTACGTAATATTTCAAAAATCAGGCACATCTTGTCTCAAAAAGATGCAGAAAAATTGGTTCACGCGTTCGTTACTTGAGACTGGATTACTGCAACTCCTTATTAGCAGGCTGCTCTAATAAATCTCTTAGGTCCCTCCAGTTGATCCAGAATGCTGCAGCTCGTGTTCTCACTAAAACTAAGAAAAGAGATCACATCACTCCTGCACTAGCTGCTCTGCACTGGCTCCCAGTAAAATCAAGAATCACTTTTAAAATTCTTCTCTTAACCTACAAAGCCTTGATTGGTGATGCTCCATCATATCTTAAGGAGCTTGTCGTACCATATTGCCCCACTAGAGAGCTACGCTCACTAAATGCGGGACTACTTGTAGTTCCTAGAGTCTTAAAAGTAGAATGGGAGCCAGAGCCTTTAGTTATCAAGCTCCTCTTTATGGAACCAGCTTCCAATTTCAGTCCGGGAGGCAGACACAGTCACCTCGTTAAGAGTAGACTTAAGACCTTCCTCTTGACAGAGCTTATAGTTAGGGCTGAATCAGGTTTGCCCTGGTCCAGCCCCTTGATATGCTGCTATAGGCTTATAGCTGCCGGGGACGTTTTAGGATGCACTGAGTACCTATCTCCTCTTTTTCTCTCCTTAAGGATGAATTTTCATCTCTCAATCACACGTTACTAACTCTGCTTTCTCCCGGAAGTCCTTTTGACTTTACGTCTCATGGGGTCATCGGACCCTATGAGACGGCATAGATCTATCTGCCTGATGGATCGTCTGGGTCGTGGAATTCCTGCTCATGACTACGCCACTGTCCTGTTGAGACTCCGCCCTCCTCCTCCCCACCGCCATCTGCCTGATGGATCGTGGAGGTCTCCATCGTGGAATATGCCTACTATGAACTATTCATACACTCTGTCATATTCATTGAATGTATTTTAACTCTAAATCTGTCCTTCTGTACACATGACATCTATTGCATCTGTCCATCCTAGGAGAGGGATCCTCCTCTGTTGCTCTCCTCCAGGTTTCTTCCCTTTTTTTCCCCCCTGAAGGGTTATTTGGGAGTTTTTCCTGGTCCGATGTGAGGTTTTGGGGCAGGGATGTCTATGTGTACAGATTGTAAAGCACTCCGAGACAAATTTGTAATTTGTGAAATTGGGCTATACAAATAAACTGAATTGAATTGAATTGAATGTGACCTAGACCAGCTCCATGTGACCTGGACCAGCTTCATGTGACCTAAACCAGCTTCATGTGACCTGGACCAGCTTCATGTGACCTAGACCAGCTTCATGTGACCTAGACCAGCTTCATGTGACCTGGACCAGCTTCATGTGACCTAGACCAGCTTCATGTGACCTGGACCAGCTTCATGTGACCTAGACCAGCTCCATGTGACCTAGACCAGCTCCATGTGACCTAGACCAGCTCCATGTGACCTAGACCAGCTTCATGTGACCTGTCATCAAAGACGCCGGTCATCAAAGACACCAGTCATCAAAGACGCCTGTCATCAAAGACACCTGTCATCAAAGACGCCTGTCATCAAAGATGCCTGTCATCAAAGACGCCTGTCATCAAAGACACCTGTCATCAAAGACGCCTGTCATCAAAGACACCTGTCCATTCTGTGGCGTACCACTGAGCTTTTGACTCCAGTCATCTTGACCTCAGGTGACCTCCATGACCCTCCACCTGCTGCCGTGGTGATGGGCGTCGCCCAGTCCCCCGTCCAATGGGACGACGTCCCCAAGCGGGAGCTGGTCCAGGCTCAGCAGCCGGACCAGCTGTGGAGGAAGGAGGTCCTGGATCTGCTCACACAGCTGGTCCTGGTCCAGAAAGAGGTCGCCAGCGGCCAGGCTCAGGTGGTGCAGCTCCTCGGCATGCTGGGTACTCAGGTGGGTTTCCTTTGAGTCCGGTTCATGTTGAGCTGGACTTAGTTTATCTTTCTTTAGTTTAGTTCAGTGAAGCTTCTGACCAGGTTTAATCTAGTGTCTCGGGTTTAGTTGACTTCAGTTTAGATCAAGTTAAAATCTCAGGTGACATGGTGGTCACCTGAGATTAACTACAGGATGTCATTTATCTCAGATCTAATTTAGGTTTAGAGAAGGTTTTGTGGAATTGACCCTGTCAACATCTCATGTTTACTTTAGTAGCTCAGGTTTAGTTGAGTCAGGATTTAGTTAGGTACATCTCTTGTTTACTTTAGTGGCTCAGGTTTAGTTGAGTCAGGGTTTAGTTAGGTACATCTCTTGTTTACTTTAGTGGCTCAGGTTTAGTTGAGTCAGGGTTTAGTTAGGTACATCTCATGTTTACTTTAGTGGCTCAGGTTTAGTTGAGTCAGGGTTTAGTTAGGTACATCTCTTGTTTACTTTAGTGGCTCAGGTTTAGTTGAGTCAGGGTTTAGTTAGGTACATCTCATGTTTACTTTAGTGGCTCAGGTTTAGTTGAGTCAGGGTTTAGTTAGGTAAATCTCTTGTTTACTTTAGTGGCTCAGGTTTAGTTGAGTCAGGGTTTAGTTAGGTACATCTCTTGTTTACTTTAGTGGCTCAGGTTTAGTTGAGTCAGGGTTTAGGTAGGTACATCTCATGGGTACTTTAGTGGCTCAGGTTTAGTTGAGTCAGGGTTTGGTTAGGTACATCTCATGTTTACTTTAGTGGCTCAGGTTTACTTGAGTCAGGGTTTGGTTAGGTACATCCCATGTTTACTTTAGTGGCTCAGGTTTACTTGAGTCAGGGTTTGGTTAGGTACATCCCATGTTTACTTTAGTGGCTCAGGTTTGTTTTGTACAAAGTTTAATGTTGTTTATCTTAGTTTTAGTCTGGATTTAGAAACTCTCAGGTTTAGCTTTTTACCTCTGGTTTAGTTTAGATCATGACTACATAATTAGTTTGATCTAATAATCAGTGTGCACATGTATCTAGTCTGATCCAGACTTGAGTTAATCTCACACATGTATCTAGTCTGATCCAGACTTGAGTTAACCTCACACGTGTATCTAGTCTGATCCAGACTTGAGTTAACCTCACACGTGTATCTAGTTTGATCCAGACCTGAGTTAACCTGGATCAGACATGTATCTAGTCTGATCCAGACTTGAGTTAACCTCACACGTGTGTCTAGTCTGATCCAAACTTGAGGTAACCTCACACGTGTATCTAGTCTGATCCAGACTTGAGTTAACCTCACACATGTATCTAGTCTAATCCAGACTTGAGTTAACCTCACATGTGTCTCTAGTCCAATCCATACTTGAGTTAACCTCACACGTGTATCTAGTCTAATCCAGACTTGAGTTAACCTCACACGTGTATCTAGTCCGACCCAGACTTGAGTTAACCTCACACGTGTATCTAGTCCGACCCAGACTTGAGTTAACCTCACACGTGTATCTAGTCTGACCCAGACTTGAGTTAACCTCACACGTGTATCTAGTCCGACCCAGACTTGAGTTAACATCACACGTGTATCTAGTCCAACCCAGACTTGAGTTAACCTCACACGTGTATCTAGTCTTATCCAGACCTGAGTTAACCTGGATCAGACGTGTATCTAGTCTGACCCAGACTTGAGTTAACCTCACACGTGTATCTGACCCAGGCTTGAGTTAACCTCACACGTGTATCAAGTCTGATCCAGACTTGAGTTAACCTCACACGTGTATCTTGTCTAATCCAGACTTGAGTTAACCTGGATCAGATGTGTATCTGGTCTGATCCAGACTTGAGTTAACCTCACATGTGTATCTAGTCTGACCCAGACTTGAGTTAACCTCACACGTGTATCTAGTCTGACCCAGACTTGAGTTAACCTCACACGTTTATCTAGTCCGACCCAGGCTTGAGTTAACCTCACACATGTATCTAGTTTTGATCCAGACCTGAGTTAACCTGGATCAGACGTGTATCTAGTCTGACCCAGACTTGAGTTAACCTCACACGTGTATCTACTCCGACCCAGACTTGAGTTAACCTCACACGTGTATCTAGTCTGATCCAGACCTGAGTTAACCTGGATCAGACGTGTATCTAGTCTTACCCAGACTTGAGTTAACCTCACACGTGTATCTAGTCTGACCCAGACTTGAGTTAACCTCACACGTGTATCTAGTCCGACCCAGACTTGAGTTAACCTCACACGTGTATCTAGTCTGACCCAGACCTGAGTTAACCTGGATCAGACGTGTATCTAGTCTGACCCAGACTTGAGTTAACCTCACACGTGTATCTACTCCGACCCAGACTTGAGTTAACCTCACACGTGTATCTAGTCTAATCCAGACTTGACTTAACCTGGATCAGATGTGTATCTAGTCTGATCCAGACTTGAGTTAACCTCACATATGTATCTAGTTTGATCCAGACCTGAGTTAACCTGGATCAGATGTGTATCTGGTCTGATCCAGACTTGAGTTAACCTCACACGTGTATCTAGTCCGACCCAGACTTGAGTTAACCTCACACGTGTATCTACTCCGACCCAGACTTGAGTTAACCTCACACGTGTATCTAGTCTGATCCAGACCTTAGTTAACCTGGATCAGACATGTATCTAGTCTGATCCAGACTTGAGTTAACCTCACACGTGTATCTAGACTGACCCAGACTTGAGTTAACCTCACACGTGTATCTAGTCTGACCCAGACTTGAGTTAACCTCACACGTGTATCTACTCCGACCCAGACTTGAGTTAACCTCACACGTGTATCTAGTCTGATCCAGACCTGAGTTAACCTCACACGTGTATCTAGTCTGACCCAGACTTGAGTTAACCTCACACGTGTATCTACTCTGACCCAGACTTGAGTTAACCTCACACGTGTATCTAGTCTGATCCAGACCTGAGTTAACCTGGATCAGACGTGTATCTAGTCTGATCCAGACTTGAGTTAACCTCACACGTGTATCTAGTCTAATCCAGACTTGAGTTAACCTGGATCAGATGTGTATCTAGTCTGATCCAGACTTGAGTTAACCTCACACGTGTATCTAGTCTGACCCAGACTTGAGTTAACCTCACACGTGTATCTAGTCCGACCCAGACTTGAGTTAACCTCAGTGTTTCGTGTCCCCAGGGGTCCCAGCAGATCCAGGACCTGCAGACTGTGGCTCGCCACCAGGGTCTGCTGGTGGAGAACCACCAGGCGCTGTTGCTGCAGACCTCCCGCATCGCCACCTCTCTGGTCTCCAAGAACCCTGCTCCCAGCCAATGAGAGGCTCTGGTTCACAGTGTGTTCTCCCAGCCAATGGTTGACAGCGTTGATACAGTTCACCTTCTGATCAATACTCAAGCTGATAGATTGAAACAGATTGTGAGGTCAAAGGTCAGGGATGTCTATGTGTACAGATTGTAAAGCACTCTGAACTGAATTGAAAAACACTTATAAAAACACATGTCTATGAATGTGTGTCAGATGAAGACTCAGAGACTCAGAGACTCAGTGACTCAGAGACACAGAGACTCAGTGACTCAGAGACTCAGAGATTCAGTGATTCAGAGACTCAGAGACTCAGTGATTCAGAGACTCAGAGACTCAGTGATTCAGTGACTCAGAGACTCAGAGACTCAGAGATTCAGTGACGCAGAGACTCAGTGTCTCAGAGACTCAGTGACTCAGAGACTCAGTGACTCAGAGACACAGAGACTCAGTGACTCAGAGACACAGTGACTCAGAGACTCAGTGATTCAGTGACTCAGAGACTCAGTGATTCAATGATTCAGAGACTCAGAGACTCAGAGGCTCAGTGATTCAGTGACTCAGAGACTCAGTGATTCATAGACTCAGAGACTCAGTGATTCACAGACTCAGAGACTCAGTGATTCAGTGACTCAGAGACTCAGAGACTCAGTGATTCAGAGACTCAGAGACTCAGAGACTCAGTGTCTCAGAGACTCAGTGATTCAGAGACTCAGTGACTCAGTGATTCAGAGACTCAGAGACTCAGTGTCTCAGAGACTCAGTGATTCAGTGACTCAGTGATTCAGAGACTCAGTGACAGGCTGTCGCTGACATCACAGGAACTCCTTTGTTGTTGTACTTCCTGTTCTTTTCAAAATAAAGTTGTGTTTGCTGACCCGTGTTTCTGTGTGTTACTCAGCCTTCAAGCAAGGCAGCAGCACACACTGTGAGGCCTCATGTGGTCCTGGACCAGAAGGTGGTTCTGGTCCGATGCGGTCTGGACTTGGTCCTGCTGGGGGGGTCTGTTTGAAGACACCGTGTCTCATTGTCACGGCAACCTTAAGTTCTGATGCTCTCGGTACCCCAACAAGTCCTCCAGAACCTGACCTCCACCACGGAGGGGAACACAACACGAGCACTTCATCACAACAACAACAACAACATGAACATTTAAAAAAAATTCTAAATAACATTTTGGGACACTTATTATCATTGGCGTGGCAGGTGTTTGTTGTGTTGGTTGTTTGTTGTGTTGGTTGTGTTGGTTGTTTGTTGTGTTTGTTGTGTTGGTTGTGTTTGTTGTTTGTTATCTTTGATCGGGACTTGTCCTTTAACTCCCACGTAAAGCAAATCTCAAGGACTGCATTCTTTCATCTACGTAATATTTCAAAAATCAGGCACATCTTGTCTCAAAAAGATGCAGAAAAATTGGTTCACGCGTTCGTTACTTGAGACTGGATTACTGCAACTCCTTATTATCAGGCTGCTCTAATAAGTCTCTTAGGTCCCTCCAGTTGATCCAGAATGCTGCAGCTCGTGTTCTCACTAAACTAAGAACAGAGATCACATCACTCCTGCACTAGCTGCTCTGCACTGGCTCCCAGTAAAATCAAGAATCACTTTTAAAATTCTTCTCTTAACGTACAAAGCCTTGATTGGTGATGCTCCATCATATCTTAAGGAGCTTGTAGTACCATATTGCCCCACTAGAGAGCTACGCTCACTAAATGCGGGACTACTTGTAGTTCCTAGAGTCTTAAAAAGTAGAATGGGAGCCAGAGCCTTTAGTTATCAAGCTCCTCTTTTATGGAACCAGTTTCCACCTTCAGTCCGGGAGGCAGACACAGTCACCTCGTTTAAGAGTAGACTTAAGACCTTCCTCTTTGACAGAGCTTATAGTTAGGGCTGAATCAGGTTCACCTGGTCCAGCCCCTTGATATGCTGCTATAGGCTTATAGCTGCCGGGGGACGTTTAGGATGCACTGAGTACCTATCTCCTCTTTTCTCTCCTTAAGGATGAATTTTCATCTCTCAATCACATGTTACTAACTCTGCTTTCTCCCCAGAGTCCTTGTGACTTCACGTCTCATGGGGTCATCGGCCCCTATGAGACGGCATAGATCCTATCTGCCTGATGGATCATCGAGGTCTGGGTCGTGGAATTCCTGCTCCTGACTACGCCACTGTCCTGTTGAGACTCCGCCCACTGTTGAGACTCCGCCCACTCCTCCTCCCCACCGCCATCTGCCTGATGGATCGTGGAGGTCTCCATCGTGGAATATGCCTACTATGAACTATTCATACACTCTGTCACATTCATTGAATGTATTTAAACTCTAAATCTGTCCTTCTGGTCACATGACATCTATTGCATCTGTCCATCCTGGAGAGGGATCCTCCTCTGTTGCTCTCCTCCAGGTTTCTTCCCTTTTTTTCCCCCTGAAGGGTTATTTGGGAGTTTTTCCTGGTCCGATGTGAGGTTTTGGGGCAGGGATGTCTATGTGTACAGATTGTAAAGCACTCCCAGACAAATTTGTAATTTGTGAAATTGGGCTATACAAATAAACTGAATTGAATTGAATTGTGTTGGTTGTTTGTTGTGTTTGTTGTGTGTGTTGTTTGTTGTGTTTGTTGTTGTTTGTTGTTTGTTGTGTTTGTTGTGTGTGTTGGGTGTGTTGTGTGTGTTGTTTGTTGTGTTTGTTGTGTTTTTGATTGTTGTGTTTGTTGTGTGTGTTGTGTTTTTTGATTGTTGTGTTTGTTATGTTCTTTGATTGTTGTGTTGGTTGTGTTTGTTGTGTTTTTTGATTGTTGTGTTTGTTGTGTTCATTGTTTGTTGTGTTTGTTGTGTGTGTTGTTTGTTGTGTTTATTGTGTTTATTGTTTGTTTGTTTGTTGTTTTTTGTTTATTGTTTGTTTATTTTTGTTGTTTGTGTTTATTGTTTGTTGTTTGTTGTGTTTATTTTTTTGTTTTGTTTTTTGTTGTTGTTTTTTGTTTATTTGTTTATTGTGTTGTTGTGTTGTCTGTTGTTTGTTGTTTGTTGTGTTGTGTTTATTGTTTGTGGTTTGTTGTGTTTATTGTTTGTTGTGTTTATTGTTTGTTGTGTTTTTTGATTGTTGTGTTTGTTGTGTTTTTTGCTTGTTGTGTTTTTTGCTTGTTGTTTGTTGTGTTTGTTGTTTGTTGCTCTTCAACTGACGCCCATGTCTTTGTTGTTCCAGATCCTCCGTCCATCCGGCTGAACTGGGACTTCCTCCCCAACCAGACGGAGGCGGTCCTGACCGCCGGCTCCGCCTTCAACCTCAGCTGTCATGGCCGCTCCTCGGTCCTCCTGACCAGCACGGCGTTCCGCCTGCTGTACCGGGACCGCCCGCTGGAGCCGGTGGAGGTCAGGAGGTCGGACCCCAGACACACCGGGACCTATCGCTGTGGGTACGCCAACCGTAGCCTGGACCAACCGGACACCTGGATACACCTGTATGTCAAAGGTAAGCTGAGGCCACGCCCCCTAGCATCCTCCCTCTGAATCTGTCCTCAGACTCGTGTAAATAAAGTGAGAAGCTGGAGTCAGATGCCCCCCCCCCTTGCTTACCCATAATGCCTTTCTCTCAGACCCAGCTGACGCCTCCACGGTGTTCGTCACACCTCGCGGCGCCCCGTCCGTCACAGAGGGCCAGGACTTCCTCTTCAGGTGTCTGCTGACCGACCCGTCCGTCACCGAGCTCACCCTCCAATCGGCAGAGAGCAAGGCGGGCGAGGGGCGGGGCCTGCCCCGAGGCATGAACGTGACCTTTGACCGCAAGAAGGGAGCCCTGATCCGAGACCCGCAGAGGTCGTTCAGTGGGAAATACGTTTGTTCGGGCTGGAAGGACCGAAGGGAGTTCCGGTCCCGACCCGTGACCCTGCAGGTGTTCCCCAGTAAGACCCGTCTGTCTGCTTCCTGGTCACTGCCTGTGTCCCGATGACCTGTCTGTCTACCTTGTTCCTGTCTGTCTGCAGAGCTACGGCATCCTCCCTGTCTGTCCGTCAGTCAGGGTCAAGTGGTCCGTCTGAAGGGAGAGGCCTTTGAGGTCACCTGTCTCACCAGTAACCCCACCCATTTCTACAACCTCACCTGGACACACTCAAACATGAAGGTCAGAGGTCACCTGTTGGTCTTCACGCATGGCCTCAGAGGTCACCTGGTCATGGCCTCAGAAGTCATCTGGTCCTGACCTCAGAGGTCACCTGGTCATGACCTCAGAGGTCACCTGGTCCTGACCTCAGAGGTCATCTGGTCCTGACCTCAGAGGTCACCTGGTCATGGCCTCAGAGGTCATCTGGTCCTGACCTCAGAGGTCACCTGGTCATGACCTCAGAGGTCACCTGGTCATGGCCTCAGAGGTCATCTGGTCCTGACCTCAGAGGTCACCTGGTCATGACCTCAGAGGTCACCTGGTCCTGACCTCAGAGGTCACCTGGTCCTGACCTCAGAGGTCACCTGGTCATGACCTCAGAGGTCACCTGTTGGTCTTCACGCATGGCCTCAGAGGTCACCTGGTCATGGCCTCAGAGGTCATCTGGTCCTGACCTCAGAGGTCACCTGGTCATGACCTCAGAGGTCACCTGGTCATGGCCTCAGAGGTCATCTGGTCCTGACCTCAGAGGTCACCTGGTCATGACCTCAGAGGTCACCTGGTCATGGCCTCAGAGGTCATCTGGTCCTGACCTCAGAGGTCACCTGGTCATGACCTCAGAGGTCACCTGGTCATGACCTCAGAGGTCACCTGGTCCTGACCTCAGAGGTCACCTGGTCCTGACCTCAGAGGTCACCTGGTCATGACCTCAGAGGTCACCTGTTGGTCTTCACGCATGGCCTCAGAGGTCACCTGGTCCTGACCTTCCTTGTCGTTCCTCCCAGCCTCTGAATGTCTCCGTGAGCCACGCCTACGTCAACAAGCAGCTGCACATGAACAGCACCCTGAGGGTCTCGGCGGTGGGCCGGCCTCACGGGGGCCGCTACACCTGTACGGCCATCAACGAGGCCGGAGCCGCCTCGGCCAGCACGGAGCTGAGGGTTCTGGGTAATAACACAATGTGACAACAAGATGGAAGCTCGACGGAATCAAGAGTACGATGAACGTTCTCTCCTCTTCGTCCTCACTAGACGGCCCCTACCTGAGGATCTACCTACGCGCTGACACCGACTCCAGGGCCAATGCTAGCAGCATGAAGGGGCCAGGAGAGCTACAAGCTAATGTTAGCACCCATCGACTGGGCGTCGCTGGGGATAGCAGTGCTAATATTAGCGGCAGCAGCACAGTGGAGGTGCATGAAGGTCGAGATGTAACGTTGACCTTTGTGATCGAAGCGTATCCTCCAATCAGGAGCCAGCGCTGGACAACAACAACACAAGCCCATAAGGACAACAACAATACGGTGTACCAGGAAAGCTACGCTGTTCACGGCTACAGGTGAGTATGCTAACGGTTACAGATGAGCATTCTACTGTAGTTCAGACAGGTTCATGTAAAGCCGGCCCCTGTGGGGGGGCCCCCCTTTGAGGGGGGGGGGGGTGGCGGTGTGGGGGGGCCCCTTTGAGGGGTGATGGTGTGGGGCTCCCTTTGAGGGGTGGCGGTGTGGGGGCTCCCTTTGAGGGGTGGCGGTGTGGGGGCTCCCCATGGTGACGGTGTGGGGGATGTGACGGTGGGGGCTCCCCATGGTGACAGTGTGGGGGCTCCCCTTTGAGGGGGGGTGACGGTGTGGGGGGGGCTCCCCCATGGTGACGGTGTGGGGGGGGGTGACGGTGGGGGGGGGGGCTCCCCCATGGTGACGGTGTGTTCCTCCTGCAGGGCGGAGGCCAGCTTGCTGCTACGTCGGGTGCATCATGAGGATCGAGGTCGATACTCGTTCTACTTTGCTAACTCGTTCTTTGACGGCTCGCAGAAGATCGACCTCCGAGTTTACCGTAAGAAACTGTTAGCCTCACCTGTTAGCCTCACCTGTTAGCCTCACCTGTTAGCCTCACCTGCTGTGGTCTGTCTGACCCGTGCTGTGACCCGGTCTAGACGGGTCCTTCCTCGTCCTGTGGTCCTGATTCCCTTTGGGACCTCTAATCTCTAGTCCTAAATAGATTAAACTGTCAACTTGTATGTTGTTTACTTGACGCGTTGTTGTTTATTTGAGCTAGTTGCTGCTAGCCTCTTCTTCTTGGCTCCAGAACCATGACGCTAAATGTTTGACTTCAGGTTCTCCGAGCATCGTCATCCGTCTTCAGAACGACACGCTGACCTGCTACAGCTCTGGATACCCGTTACCCACAATGCACTGGTACATCTGCCCCGGGGTCACGCACACGTATGTACAGACAGGCTGAAGGTGCTGTTGTCTTTTTTCTCTTCACTTTTTTAATGTACTGTACTATACTGTACTATACTGTACTATACTGTACTGTACTATACTGTACTATACTGTACTATACTATACTGTACTGTACTATACTATACTGTACTGTACTATACTGTACTGTACTATACTATACTGTACTGCACTATACTGTACTTTAATATACGATACTGTACTTTACTGTACTATACTATACTGTACTTTAATATACTATACTGTACTTTACTGTACTATACTGTACTGTACTATACTCTACTGTACTTTACTATACTATACTGTACTATACTTTACTGTACTATACTGTACTATACTGTACTTTAATATACTATACTGTACTTTACTATACTGTACTATACTGTACTATACTGTACTATACTGTACTGTACTGTACTATACTGTACTATACTATACTGTACTGTACTATACTGTACTATACTGTACTGTACTATACTGTACTGTACTGTACTATACTATACTGTACTATACTGTACTATACTGTACTGTACTATACTATACTGTACTATACTGTACTGTACTTTAATATACGATACTGTACTTTACTGTACTATACTGTACTGTACTATACTGTACTTTAATATACTATACTTTACTGTACTATACTATACTGTACTGTACTATACTGTACTTTAATATACTATACTTTACTGTACTGTACTATACTGTACTTTAATATACTATACTGTACTTTACTATACTGTACTGTACTGTACTATACTTTACTATACTGTACTATACTGTACTATACTATACTGTACTATACTATAATATACTGTACTATACTTTACTATACTGTACTTTAATATACTATACTGTACTTTACTGTACTGTACTATACTGTATTGTACTATACTGTACTCTACTGTACTATACTATACTGTACTATACTGTAATGTACTATACTGTACTCTACTGTACTATACTGTACTGTACTATACTGTACTTTAATATACTATACTGTACTGTACTATACTGTACTTTAATATACTATACTGTACTGTACTATACTGTACTATACTGTACTCTACTGTACTATACTATACTGTACTATACTGTAATGTACTATACTGTACTCTACTGTACTATACTGTACTGTACTATACTGTACTTTAATATACTATACTGTACTGTACTATACTGTACTATACTGTACTATGATATACTCATGACTTAACCTCCGCCTCGTCAGCAGGTGTGGAGACGTCCCTGTTCACCAGGAGGTGAGGACACATGTGTCCTTCCAGGACGAGGAGGTGAGGACACATGTGTCCTTCCAGGACGAGGAGGTGAGGACACATGTGTCCTTCCAGGACGAGGAGGTGAGGACACATGTGCCCTCTCAGGACGAGGAGGTGAGGACACATGTGTCCTTCCAGGACGAGGAGGTGAGGACACATCTGTCCTTCCAGGACGAGGAGGTGAGGACACATGTGTCCTTCCAGGACGAGGAGGTGAGGACACATGTGTCCTTCCAGGATGAGGAGGTGAGGACACATGTGTCCTTCCAGGATGAGGAGGTGAGGACACATGTGTCTTCTCAGGATGAGGAGGTGAGGACACATGTGTCCTCCCAGGACGAGGAGGTGAGGACACATGTGTCCTCTCAGGACGAGGAGGTGAGGACACATGTGTCCTCCCAGGACGAGGAGGTGAGGACGAGGAGGTGAGGACACATCTGTCCTCTCAGGACGAGGAGGTGAGGACACATGTGTCCTTCCAGGACGAGGAGGTGAGGACACATGTGTCCTCTCAGGACGAGGAGGTGAGGACACATCTGTCCTCCCAGGACGAGGAGGTGAGGACACATGTGTCCTTCCAGGACGAGGAGGTGAGGACACAGCTGCCCCTCCCCCGCTCAGCCGGGGACGTCACCGTGGAGTGCGTCTCCTCCAACCGGGTGGGCCGGGCTCGAGAAGTCTTCGCTCAGCGTAGGTGTCGGGGAGTAGCGCGGTTGCTTAGAAGAAGCGGGAGTGTGACTCCAGTGAGTAAACGTGTTTGTGTGTTTCAGGCTCGGCTAAACGACCTTTGTTGACCCCGGCTCTGATTGGATGTCTGAGTGCAGCCGTGCTGCTGCTCCTGCTCTTAGTGGTCTTGTTCTACAAGTGGAGACAGGTGGGTTGATTCTAATAGTTCATAACGCACGTCGTTTATGGTCTAACGTTTAAGGATTATCCAAGAACAACAACGACTATAATGGCACACTGAAGAGAGTAATCATCGGGTTATACGTGCCCAGGTTATAACTATCAGGAGAAAGGTTATAACTATCAGGTGAAAGGTTATAACTATTAGAGATAAAGGTTATAACTACTAGCGATAAAGGTTATAACCATTAGGGAGAAAAGTTATAACTATTATGGAGAAAGGTTATAACTATCAGGAGAAAGGTTATAACTATCAGGATAAAGGTTATAACTATTAGAGATAAAGGTTATAACTACGAGCGATAAAGGTTATAACTATCAGGAGAAAGGTTATAACTATGAGAGAGAAAGTTTATAACTATCAGGAGAAAGGTTATAACTATCAGGAGAAAGGTTATAACTACTAGCAATAAAGGTTATAACTATCAGGATAAAGGTTATAACTATTAGAGATAAAGGTTATAACTACTAGCGATAAAGGTTATAACTATCAGGAGAAAGGTTATAACTATCAGGAGAAAGGTTATAACTACTAGCGATAAAGGTTATAACTATCAGGATAAAGGTTATAACTATTAGAGATAAAGGTTATAACTACTAGCGATAAAGGTTATAACTATCAGGAGAAAGGTTATAACTATCAGGAGAAAGGTTATAACTATCAGGATAAAGGTTATAACTATTAGAGATAAAGGTTATAACTATCAGGGATAAAGGTTATAACTATCAGGTGAAAGGTTATGACTATCAGGATAAAGGTTATAACTATTAGAGATAAAGGTTATAACTACTAGCGATAAAGGTTATAACTATCAGGAGAAAGGTTATAACTATCAGAGAGAAAGTTTATAACTATCAGGAGAAAGGTTATAACTATCAGGAGAAAGGTTATAACTACTAGCGATAAAGGTTATAACTATCAGGATAAAGGTTATAACTATTAGAGATAAAGGTTATAACTACTAGCGATAAAGGTTATAACTATCAGGAGAAAGGTTATAACTATCATGGAGAAAGGTTATAACTATCAGTGATAAAGGTTATAACTATCAGAGATAAAGGTTATACCTATCAGGATAAAGGTTATAACTATTAGAGATAAAGGTTATAACTACTAGCGATAAAGGTTATAACCATTAGGGAGAAAAGTTATAACTATTAGGGAGAAAGGTTATAACTATTAGGGATACAGTTTATAACTATTAGGGATAAAGGCTATCACTATTAGGGATACAGTTTATAACTATTAGGGATAAAGGCTATCACTATTAGGGATACAGTTTATAACTATTAGGGATAAAGGCTATCACTATTAGGGATACAGTTTATAACTATTAGGGATAAAGGCTATCACTATTAGGGAGGCACGTGAGTTCAACACGAACAGGAAGACTCATGATGTCATCAAGATTCTCTGAGGGAACATCTGGTAGATTCGGTCAAACTGAATTCAAACGAGGGAGAACTTCCCTTCATTCGAGCTGTCAAATGTTTCTTCTTTTCTCAGAAACCCAAATATGAGATTCGCTGGAAGATCATCGAGAGCACCGACGGGAACAGCTACACCTTCATCGACCCCAGCCAGCTGCCGTACAACCAGAAGTGGGAGTTTCCTCGAGAGAAACTTCGACTCGGTACGACCGTTCGCTGCTCCCGTCCTGAATGTGCCAACACGGAGGCGCTCCCGGGACATGCTGACCCCCTTCCTGTCTGCCAGGTGCTGTTGTGGGTTCAGGAGCGTTTGGGAAGGTAGTCAAGGCAACGGCGTATGGTCTGGGAACTGGCGACGCCACTCGAGTTGCCGTGAAGATGCTCAAACGTTGGTCCCCGAGTCTTCATCATCATCATCACCACTTATACATGGATGACATCGTTTTGTTGTGATTCCCGTTCCATGTGTTTGTGAACAGCGAGCGCTCACTCTGAGGAACGGGAGGCCCTGATGTCGGAGCTGAAGATTCTCGGCCATCTTGGTTACCATGACAACATCGTCAACCTGCTGGGAGCCTGCACTCGAGGAGGTGAAGATATTATTGTTATTATCATATTGTTATTCATATATAAATACATTTATATATATACATATATAAATGTATGTATGTATATGTATGTATATATATATATGTAACAGGTTTGTGGCTGTCACAGGAAGGCATCTCTCCCCAAACACCAAAAGATGAGCATTCACAAAGGATATATTCGGTAATATACTTTATTTCAGCAGACTGAGTCTCTGCTCTCCCTCTCTCGCCCCTCAGTCCCTACTCAGCTGTGCTGTTTCCCAATCAGCCACCAGCTGAGGCCAATTAGACACCGTTCCCTGAACCACACCCCCGCTCCATCCACTCTGCAGCCAAGCCTAAACACACCCCACTGCCACAGTATATGCCACCTCTCTCTCTCTTTCTAGTTTTTCCCTGTGAAAGGTTTTTTCCAGTTTTTTGGGAGTTTATCCTGATCCAATGTGAGGTCAAAGGTCAAAGGTCAGGCGTGTTGTATGTCTACAGATTGTTAAGCCCTCTGAGGGGAGTTTTTGATTTGTGATTTTGGGCTATATAAAATTTACTGAATTGAATTGAATATATTATAAAATGGAATCACCACTCGCAGGAACCTGCAACGGCGACGGCAGGCCGGGCATGGGGCCTGCAAGAGGTGGAGCGGTACCAGCTAGATATAGTTGGGCTCACCTGCACACACAGCACTGGCTCTGGAACCAAGCACCTGGAGAAGGTTGGACTTTGTCCTTTTCTAGAGTTGCCCAGGTGAGAGGCACCGGGCGGGAGTGGGGATCCTCCCGAGCCCCGACCAGAGGGTCGCCTCCCTGTGCGCCAATGAGTTGTGGGAGTAAGGCTCTGACTGTGGTTTGTGCTTATGCACCAAACAGCAGTTCAGAGTACCCAGCCTTCTTGGTGTCGGTGGTCCTGGAAAGGGCGCCGCCTGCCAACTGGGAGACTTGAACCCTGGCGGGGTGATCGGGAGGAACGGCTTCTGATGTGAACAGAGCGGTGATTTGTTATTGGACTTCTGTGCTAGCCACGGTTTGTCGGCGGGGGAGTCCTGGCAAGCCTAACTGGGAGTGAACTGGGAACGTCTGGTGGTGGACCTGGTCTGGGAGTTAAGACCTCCCAGACCGGGTCTCCCACCTCCAGATGAACTTCTCACACATCCCTGGGGAGGTTGAGGACATGGAGTCAGAGTGGACCATGTCCAAAGCCTCTCTTGTTGAAGCGGCCGATAGCAGCTGTGGTCGAAGGTCATCGGTGCCGTGGCGGCCACCAGAGAACCCCGTGGTGGACACCGGGGGTCAGGGAAGCCGTCAAGCCGAAGAAGGAGGCCTTCAGGGCCCGGTTAGCCCGGGGGTCTCCTGAAGCAGTTGCGGTGGTCGCGGATGCAAAAACTCAGGCAGGGGAGGAGATCGGGGAGGCCAAGGAGAAAGACTTTCGGTCGGCCTCAAGGAGGTTCTGGCAAACCGTCCGATGGCCCAGGAAGAGAAAGCAGGGCCGACCAAAGGGTTTTCTCAGCCAGGAAGGGGGAGCTGCTGACCCGGACGGGGGACATCGCCGGGCGGTGGCAAGAGCACTTTGAGGAACTCCTAAACCCAGCCAACATGTCCCCTGGAGAGAGGGCAGCACCTGAAGACTTGGAGTAGAGGGTCACAGCCAGATCCCTATTAGAGGTCGCTAAGGTTCTCAAAAAGCTCCTAGGTGGCAAGGGACGGAGAGGCTGAAGGCGCTGGACATGGTTGGACTGTCTTGGCTGACACACCTCTTCAATAGCCCATCACCTCAGTCTACAAACCGCCCCCCATACCCATGGAGATGCCCGAAATACCACCATACGGAAAACCACAGATTGTGATAGGAGATTTTAACAGTCACAGCACGCAATGGGGATACACCAATAACAACGCAGATGGCGATGCAGTGGAAATGTGGGCCGAAAACTGTCAGCTTAACCTGATACATGACACAAAACAACCAAAGTCCTTCAACAGTGGACGATGGAGAGCAGGCTACAACCCTGATATTGCGTTTGTCAGCCACAAGATCGCTGGATTAAGCAAAAAGATAGTTTTGGAGCCACTGCCAAGGACACAACACCGTCCCATCGGTATCACAGTCAACGCTGCAATAACCCCAGCCACAGTACCATTCCGAAGAAGATTCAATTTTGGAAAAGCGAACTGGCCTGGCTTCCAAGAAGATCTTGAAAGGAAGATTGCCCATCTCCCAGCAGACCCCAGGAATTATGACAAATTCACCAAGCTTGTGCACGAAGCAGCCCGCAAGAACATCCCAAGAGGCTGCCGCACTCAGTACATCCTGGGCCTCGACGCCACAAGTACCGAGCTGTATGAGCGATACCAACAGCTCTTTGAATCTGATCCCTTTGCTGAAACTACCATCAAAGTAGGTGAGAGTCTCATGACCTCTATTTCAGAATCCCACCAGCTGAGGTGGAAAAACCTGCTGGAGACAACTGATATGGCAAAAAACAGCAAAAAAGCATGGAGCCTCATCCAGAAAATCAGCAACGACCCATCAACCCCAAATCAGCAACAGTATACGACCACTGCCAACCAAGTTGCGCACCAGCTGCTGCTCAATGGGAAATCCACCACTAAACAGCCAAGACCAAAGGTAGATCGAGTAAAACACTCCCAAACCATGGGACTGACTAAGCCATTCTCCCCTGAAGAGATCAATATCAGCATCAACACCCTTAAAACCGGTAAAGCCATCGGACTGGATAACATTTTCAATGAAGAGATCAAGCATTTTGGACCTCTGATGAGGAAATGGATCCTTCAGCTGATGAATAAGTGCATGCTGACAAAAAACATCCCAAAGATCTGAAGGAAAACCAGGATTATTGCCCTCTTCAAACCAGGCAAAGATCCAGCGCATGCAAAGAGCTTCCGCCCAATTTCCCTGCTATGCCACCTCTACAAGCTGTTTGAACGCTTGATTCTCAACAGACTTGCCCCTGTTGCTGAACCAGCCATCATCCCTCAACAAGCAGGATTCCGACCTGGCAAATCTACAACAAGCCAACTTCTGAAGCTAACTCAACACATTGAGGATGGATTCCAGAAAGGACTGGTAACAGGAGCCGTCTTTGTTGATCTGTCTGCCGCATATGACACTGTGAACCATCGCCTCCTCCTAAAAAAGTTCTTGGAGCTGACAAAAGACCTGGCACTCACAGACCTCATTGGAGCCCTCCTGAAAGACAGGCGCTTCTTTGTTGTCCTGAATAACAAGCAGAGTCGCTGGCGACAACAACGAAATGGCCTACCTCAAGGTAGCGTGCTGGCCCCACTACTATATAACATCTACACCAACGACCAGCCAATGGACCAGAACACTGAGCGTTTCATCTATGCCGACGATCTCTGTGTAACATCCCAAGAGAACTCGTTTGAAGCAGTAGAAGCAAACCTCACCACAGCCCTAGATGAGCTACTCCTCTATTACTCGCAACCACCTACATGCCAACCCTGCAAAGACCCAAGTCTGCTCCTTCCATCTCAGGAACTGTGAAGCCAACCGACCACTTAACATCAAATGGTCTGGAACACCACTTGAGCACTGTACCCACCCTGTCTACCTTGGAGTAACCCTGGATCGTACTCTCACCTTTAAAGAACACATCAAAAACACAAAATCCAAAGTCGGTTCCCGAAACAACATTCTACGGAAACTGACCAACTCCAAATGGGGAGCCACAGCACACACATTAAAATCCACTGCTCTGGCCCTGTGCTATTCCTCTGCAGAATATGCATGCCCTGTTTGGGAGAGGTCAACCCATGCCCAGAAACTTGACCCAGCCTTGAACAACACCTGCCGTCTGATCACTGGCTGCTTGAAACCCACCAACACAAGCAACCTGCACCTCCTCGCTGGCATTGCAGCTGCTGATATTAGACAGAAAGTTGCCAGCCGAGTCGAGAAAACAAAAGCTACTAGCGATGAATGCCATCTCCTCCATGGATGTCACCCTCCGGCCTAACGGCTAAAGTCAAGAAAAAGTTTTCTCAGCCAGGTCCAGCCCCTAACAAAGTCTCGGGAAGAAACCAGAATACAACTCTGGATGGAAAAACTTGAGAATGACCCACCTCCAACTGACATGGGAATACCCCCCACTGAAAACCTACCCCCTGGCCAAGAAGCATCATGGGCTCAATGGAAAACACTCAACCGCCTTAGAACAAGAACGGGACGATCCAAAGATGCTCTGGTCAGATGGGGCTACAAGACTGGCCCAACCACCTGTGAATGTGGACAAGCAGACCATGGAGCACTGCCTTGTCTGCCCTCTACTACCTAACCCTTGCAGCCCAAAAGACCTTGCAGTATTCAACAAAAACGCAAAGGACTGTGTAAAGAAATGGGAAACTGCCATATAAATATCACGCTTCAGTGAAACGAAAAGAAGAAGAATATCTCATGGGGGTCAGGAACATGGGGGTCAGGAACATGGGGTCAGGAACATGGGGTCAGGAACATGGGGGTCAGGTACATGGGGTCAGGAACATGGGGTCAGGATCATGGGGTCAGGTACATGGGGTCAGGTACATGGGGTCTGAATCATGGGGTCAGGAACATGGGGTCAGGTACATGGGGTCAGGAACATGGGGTCAGGTACATTGGGTCAGGAACATGGGGGTCTGGATCATGGGGTCAGGAACATGGGGTCAGGAACATGGGGTCAGGTACATGGGGTCAGGAACATGGGGTCAGGAACATGGGGTCAGGTACAGTGCCCATGGACTGGCAGACCGGGGTGGTGGTTCCCATTTTCAAAAAGGGGGGCCGGAGAGTGCTCTAACTCTCGTGGTCTCTCACTACTCAGCCTCCTGGTAAAGTGTATGCCAGAGTGCTGAGAGGAGACCGCTGGTCTAACCTCAGATTGAAGACCAGCAGTGAGGATTTCATCCCGGTCGTGGAACTGGGTACCAGCTCTTTACCCTCGCAAGACTACTCGAGGGGTCCTGGGAGCCCAACCAGTCTACAAGTGCTTTGTGGACTTGGAGAAGGCTTTCGACCAGGTCCCTCTGGGATTGTTATGGGGGTGCTTTGGGGGTCTGGGGTTCTGGACTCGTTGCAACGGGCTATCCGGTCTGTCGACCTGCAGTAGGAGCTGTGTTCACATTCCCTCACCAGGGCTTCCCTTCATCACCGGTCCTGTTCGTCGTGTTCAAGGACAGGATGTCTAGGTGCAGCCTGGGGGGGAGCAGGTCAGGTTTGGGGGTCTCTGGATCGCCTCTCCGCTGTTTGCAGATGATGTGGTCCTGTTAGCATCCTCGGACCCTGACCTCCAGCATTCATTGGGTCGTTATGCAGCCGAGTGAGAAGGGACGAGAGTCAGCACCTCCACATATGAGGCCGTGGTGGTCTGAGGGGACCGGTGGACTGACCCTCTAGGTGGGGACAGAGCCCCAGAGAAGGAGTTCAGGGGTTGGGCCTTTGGAGCCGGATTAAGTGGGTGAGATTGGATGGATATGATAAAACTATCTGGGTCATGAAGGCATAACATAAATATTACATTACATTACATTACATGTCATTTAGCAGACGCTTTTATCCAAAGCGACTTACAATAAGTGCATTCAACCTAGAGTACAAACCAAGAACTACATGAACACAGGAAGCAACACTTCCTCAACTCAGTCGAACCACAAAAGCACCACAATAAGTGCCATCCCAGTGCCACTGAAATGCAAATCTGTGTTTTAATCCAGATATAGTCGGAAAAGATGTGTTTTCAGTCTCAGGCGGAAGATGTAGAGACCTTCTGCTGTCCTGATGTCAGTGGGGAGCTCGTTCCACCACTGAGGAGCAGGACAGCAACAGTCTGGATGTAGAGCGATGAGCTCGAGGTGCAGGAGGCACAAGACGATTGGCTGTTGCCGAGCGGAGCGAACGTGCCGGGGTGTACGGTGTGACCATATCCCGGATGTAGACGGGGCCCGATCCGTCTAGAGCACGGTATGCCAGAACCAGTGTTTTGAAGCGGATGCTGCTCCACCGGTAACCAGTGAAGAGATCGAAGGAGCGGAGTGGTGTGGGTGAATTTCGGGAGGCTGAAGACCAGTCGAGCTGCTGCATTCTGGATGAGCTGCAGAGGTCGGATAAACAAAACACAAATAAACCTAAATCGTCCTAAACAAAGTCACTATTGTTTATCCTGTTTTTGGTGATAACTAATGATGTGTACATCATCTCTGACCTTTGACCTCTGACCTCTCTCATCCCTCCCCTCAGGTCCCATGTTGATGATCACAGAGTACTGTAGCCATGGCGACCTGCTGAACTTCTTGCGGGCCCATGCTCAGAACTTCGTGGGGTCACTTCTCGGCGTGGAGGAAGTGGAGGCAGAGGCCCCGTATAAGAACATGGCCCCCCAGAGCCCCCGAGTCCGGAGGTCTGAGTCCGTCTCTCGACGTTAAGTTAATGGAACGTTACGTTGACATGTGAAAAGCTTCTTTAAACATCACATTAATGTGTTAGCTTCATTGATTCCCAACGAGTGTGTACCAGTGACATAGGGGTGTACTAGTGACATAGGGGTGTGCCAACGAGTGTGTACCAGTGACATAGGGGATGTACCAGTGACATAGGGGTGTACTAGTGACATAGGGGTGTGCCAACGAGTGTGTACCAGTGACATAGGGGTGTACTAGTGACATAGGGGTGTGCCAACGAGTGTGTACCAGTGACATAGGGGTGTACCAGTGACATAGGGGTGTACTAGTGACATAGGGGTGTACCAACGAGTGTGTACTAGTGACATAGGGGCGTACTAGTGACATAGGGGTGTGCCAACGAGTGTGTACCAGTGACATAGGGGTGTGCCAACGAGTGTGTACCAGTGACATAGGGGTGTGACAACGAGTATATACCAGTGACATAGGGGTGTAGCAACAAGTATATACCAGTGACATAGGGGTGTACCAGTGACATAGGGGGGTATCAGTGACATAGGGGTGTACTAGTGGCATAGGGGTGTACCAGTGACATAGGGGTGTATCAGTGGCATAGGGGTGTGCCAACGAGTATATACCAGTGACATAGGGGTGTACCAGTGACATAGGGGTGTACTAGTGGCATAGGGGTGTACCAGTGACATAGGGGTGTATCAGTGACATAGGGGTGTACCAGTGACATAGGGGTCTACCAGTGACATAAGGGTCTACCAGTGACATAGGGGTCTACCAGTGACATAGGGGTCTACCAGTGACATAGGGATCTACCAGTGACATAGTGGTGTACTAGTGACATAGGGGTGTACCAGTGACATAGGGGTCTACCAGTGACATAGGGGTGTACTAGTGGCATAGGGGTGTACTAGTGGCATAGGTGTGTACTAGTGACATAGGGGTCTACCAGTGACATACGGGTGTACTAGAGACATAGGGGTGTACCAGTGACATAGGGGTGTACCAGAGACATAGGGGTCTACCAGTGACATAGGGGTGTACTAGTGACATAGGGGTGTACCAGTGACATAGGGGT
Source organism: Pseudoliparis swirei (assembly GCF_029220125.1). NCBI lineage: Eukaryota > Metazoa > Chordata > Actinopteri > Perciformes > Liparidae > Pseudoliparis > Pseudoliparis swirei. The sequence continues at coordinate 25,282,460 of NC_079390.1, read as the reverse complement.
GTACTAGTGACATACGGGTGTACTAGTGACATAGGGGTGTACTAGTGACATAGGGGTGTACCAGTGACATAGGGGTCTACCAGTGACATAAGGGTCTACCAGTGACATAGGGGTCTACCAGTGACATAGGGGTCTACCAGTGACATAGTGGTGTACTAGTGACATAGGGGTGTACCAGTGACATAGGGGTCTACCAGTGACATAGGGGTGTACTAGTGGCATAGGGGTGTACTAGTGGCATAGGTGTGTACTAGTGACATAGGGGTCTACCAGTGACATAGGGGTGTACTAGAGACATAGGGGTGTACCAGTGACATAGGGGTGTACCAGAGACATAGGGGTCTACCAGTGACATAGGGGTGTACTAGTGACATAGGGGTGTACCAGTGACATAGGGGTCTACCAGTGACATAAGGGTCTACCAGTGACATAGGGGTCTACCAGTGACATAGTGGTGTACTAGTGACATAGGGGTGTACCAGTGACATAGGGGTCTACCAGTGACATAGGGGTGTACTAGTGGCATAGGGGTGTACTAGTGGCATAGGTGTGTACTAGTGACATAGGGGTCTACCAGTGACATAGGGGTGTACTAGAGACATAGGGGTGTACCAGTGACATAGGGGTGTACCAGAGACATAGGGGTCTACCAGTGACATAGTGGTGTACTAGTGACATAGGGGTGTACCAGTGACATAGGGGTCTACCAGTGACATAGGGGTGTACTAGTGGCATAGGGGTGTACTAGTGGCATAGGTGTGTACTAGTGACATAGGGGTCTACCAGTGACATAGGGGTGTACTAGAGACATAGTGGTGTACCAGTGACATAGGGGTGTACCAGAGACATAGGGGTCTACCAGTGACATAGGGGTGTACTAGTGACATAGGGGTGTACCAGTGACATAGGGGTGTGCCAACGAGTATATACCAGTGACATAGGGGCCTACCAGTGACATAGGGGTGTAATAGTGACATAGGGGTGTACCACAGACATAGGGGTCTACCAGTGACATAGGGGTGTACTAGTGACATACGGGTGTACCAGTGACATAGGGGTGTACTAGTGACATAGGGGTGTACTAGTGACATAGGGGTGTACCAGTGACATAGGGGTCTACCAGTGACATAAGGGTCTACCAGTGACATAGGGGTCTACCAGTGACATAGTGGTGTACTAGTGACATAGGGGTGTACCAGTGACATAGGGGTCTACCAGTGACATAGGGGTGTACTAGTGGCATAGGGGTGTACTAGTGGCATAGGTGTGTACTAGTGACATAGGGGTCTACCAGTGACATAGGGGTGTACTAGAGACATAGGGGTGTACCAGTGACATAGAGGTGTACCAGAGACATAGGGGTCTACCAGTGACATAGGGGTGTACTAGTGACATAGGGGTGTACCAGTGACAAAGGGGTGTGCCAACGAGTATATACCAGTGACATAGGGGTGTACCAGTGACATAGGGGTGTACTAGTGACATAGGGGTGTACCAGTGACATAGGGGTCTACCAGAGACATAGGGGTCTACCAGTGACATAAGGGTCTACCAGTGACATAGGGGCCTACCAGTGACATAGGGGTGTAATAGTGACATAGGGTTGTACCACAGACATAGGGGTCTACCAGTGACATAGGGGTGTACTAGTGACATACGGGTGTACCAGTGACATAGGGGTGTACTAGTGACATAGGGGTGTACTAGTGACATAGGGGTCTACCAGTTACATAGGGGTGTACTAGTGACATAGGGGTCTACCAGTGGCATAGGGGTCTACCAGTGACATAGGGGTGTACTAGTGGCATAGGGGTGTACTAGTGACATACGGGTGTACCAGTGACATAGGGGTGTACCAGTGACATAGGGGTCTACCAGTGACATAGGGGTCTACCAGTGACAGGGGTGTACTTGTGACATAGGGGTGTACCAGTGACATAGGGGTGTACCAGTGACATAGGGGTGTACTAGAGACATAGGGGTCTACCAGTAACATAGGGGTCTACCAGTGACATAGGGTTGTACCAGTGACATAGGGGTGTACCAGTGACATAGGGGTGTACTAGTGACATAGGGGTCTACCAGTAACATAGGGGTCTACCAGTGACATAGGGGTATACTAGTGGCATAGGGGTGTACCAGTGACATAGGGGTGTACTAGTGACATAGGGGTCTACCAGTTACATAGGGGTGTACTAGTGACATAGGGGTCTACCAGTGGCATAGGGGTCTACCAGTGACATAGGGGTGTACTAGTGGCATAGGGGTGTACTAGTGGCATAGGGGTGTACCAGTGACATAGGGGTGTACTAGTGGCATAGGGGTGAACCAGTGACATAGGGGTGTACTAGAGACATAGGGGTCTACCAGTAACATAGGGGTCTACCAGTGACATATGGTTGTACCAGTGACATAGGGGTATACTAGTGGCATAGGGGTGTACTAGTGACATAGGGGTCTACCAGTAACATAGGGGACTACCATTGACATAGGGGTGTACTAGTGACATAGGGGTCTACCAGTGACATAGGGGTATACTAGTGGCATAGGGGTGTGCCAACGAGTGTGTACCAGTGACATAGAGGTGTACCAGTGACATAGGGGTGTACCAGTGACATAGGGGTGTACTAGTGACATAGGGGTGTGTCAACGAGTGTGTACCAGTGACATAGGGGTGTACTAGTGACATAGGGGTGTGCCAACGATTGTGTACCAGTGACATTGATTGATTGATTGATTGATATATTTATTTGTCGTTTGCCAGAGTACAGGTACAAAAGCATCGAAATTACAAGAAAGGGTGGATGAAAGATTACAGCATAACATGAGGGAAGAAGGCGAGAAAAAACACCAACCCCCCGACTATGCCCCGAGAGGGGTACAGTGTGGGAACAGGAAAAAAACACCTTAGCACATAAGCACATACATTTTAGACATGACTTGCAACGAGTAGGAAGGGGGGAGGGGAGGTAATCCAACAACTGGGTGATCTAAGCCCATCCATTGGGGGCAGAAGGTAACCAGCACCGACAAGCAGCCAGCCGGTCCGGCGCCATCACAGCAGCGCCAGCCACAGCCCGTCCGGTCACACTGGGGTAAAAAGCAGGCAGGCGTGGGATGGGGAGGGGTAGTGAATGCAAATCAGTATTATTGAAAGTTCGTGTGCGTGTTCTGGTATGTCGTCCTCCCCCAGGCCACAACAGACAGAGTTCTCAGTCCGCAAGATGGTCGTTGCCATGGAGATAGCCTTGAAAGGTCCTGGGAGAAAACAACCACAGGTGTCTGTGGATAGGGGAAGGAATAAGAGAGATTCTCTTTCCAGTGATCTCCGGGGGTGTTGTTGTTCCAGTAACGGCCTTGGCCAAGGCCCGTCCTGGTAAGGGAGCCGAAAGCAGATAAGATTGGGATTGTTTGGTCTTCCAGTAGCTGCATTTCAATTTTGCGCAACCACTATTCCTCCATCTTCCTCCCGTTTGCCAATAGGATTTCAAATCGATCCACTTTCATTTGCAGAGCCGTCAGCTTCTCCACGATGTTATCATTCTGGCGGTTTAATGCCACAGTCTGAGTGCTAACAACTCTACCCAACGCGTCAATCATGTCGGGCAGCCTTAGGGTTTTTTTTACAGCTGTCACCGTTTCCTTAATTTTCCGATAAGCCAGGGCAGCGCCAAATCCAAACAGCAGAAATCCTGTAATCATAGTTCCGAATAGGTAGATGTCTTCTACGTCCTCCACGGAGAGTGGTGCTAGGCACAAGACCCGCCACTACGCCCCCGCGTCCATCGTGTATCCAGCAACATTCGTCCCAGCAGGACAGGCAGGTTCCCCGAACCCGAGCTTCTCGTCCACAAGATGGTGTCAATTGCGTTTATGCACCTGTTGATTACGTCCATGATTTTTAGTTCAAGAGCGATGCGTAGAGAGTCTCTCCAGTATAGAGACAGACAAGACATGACGAGAGAAGCCAAGCAGGGAAGGGAAGGTCATGGGAAGGGGGGGGGAGAGAAAAAATGCGACCGCCTTCGGAGAGAGCCAGAGAGCCGAACACATAGGGGTGTATTAGTGACATAGGGGTCTACCAGTGACATAGGGGTCTACCAGTGACATAGGGGTCTACCAGTGACATAGGGGTGTAATAGTGATATAGGGGTGTACCAGTGACATAGGGGTGTACTAGTGACATAGGGGTGTACCAGTGACATAGGGGTCTACCAGTGACATAGGGGTCTACCAGTGACAGGGGTGTACTAGTGACATAGGGGTGTACCAGTGACAGGGGTGTACCAGTGACATAGGGGTGTACTAGAGACATAGGGGTCTACCAGTAACATAGGGGTCTACCAGTGACATAGGGGTGTACTAGTGACATACGGGTGTACCAGTGACATAGGGGTGTACTAGTGACATAGGGGTCTACCAGTTACATAGGGGTGTACTAGTGACATAGGGGTCTACCAGTGACATAGGGGTGTACTAGTGGCATAGGGGTGTACTAGTGACATACGGGTGTACCAGTGACATAGGGGTGTACCAGTGACATAGGGGTCTACCAGTGACATAGGGGTCTACCAGTGACAGGGGTGTACTTGTGACATAGGGGTGTACCAGTGACATAGGGGTGTACCAGTGACATAGGGGTGTACTAGAGACATAGGGGTCTACCAGTAACATAGGGGTCTACCAGTGACATAGGGTTGTACCAGTGACATAGGGGTGTACCAGTGACATAGGGGTGTACTAGTGGCATAGGGGTGTACTAGTGACATAGGGGTCTACCAGTAACATTGGGGTCTACCAGTGACATAGGGGTGTACTAGTGGCATAGGGGTGTACCAGTGACATAGGGGTGTACTAGTGACATAGGGGTCTACCAGTTACATAGGGGTGTACTAGTGACATAGGGGTCTACCAGTGGCATAGGGGTCTACCAGTGACATAGGGGTGTACTAGTGGCATAGGGGTGTACTAGTGACATAGGGTGTACCAGTGACATAGGGGTGTACTAGAGACATAGGGTCTACCAGTAACATAGGGGTCTACCAGTGACATATGGTTGTACCAGTGACATAGGGGTATACTAGTGGCATAGGGGTGTACTAGTGGCATAGGGGTGTACTAGTGGCATAGGGGTGTACCAGTGACATAGGGGTGTACTAGTGGCATAGGGGTGTACCAGTGACATAGGGGTGTACTAGAGACATAGGGGTCTACCAGTAACATAGGGGTCTACCAGTGACATATGGTTGTACCAGTGACATAGGGGTATACTAGTGGCATAGGGGTGTACTAGTGACATAGGGGTCTACCAGTAACATAGGGGACTACCATTGACATAGGGGTGTACTAGTGACATAGGGGTCTACCAGTGACATAGGGGTATACTAGTGGCATAGGGGTGTGCCAACGAGTGTGTACCAGTGACATAGGGGTGTACCAGTGACATAGGGGTGTACTAGTGACATAGGGGTGTGTCAACGAGTGTGTACCAGTGACATAGGGGTGTACTAGTGACATAGGGGTGTGCCAACGATTGTGTACCAGTGACATAGGGGTGTATTAGTGACATAGGGGTCTACCAGTGACATAAGGGTCTACCAGTGACATAGGGGTCTACCAGTGACATAGGGGTCTACCAGTGACATAGGGGTGTAATAGTGATATAGGGGTGTACCAGTGACATAGGGGTGTACTAGTGACATAGGGGTGTACCAGTGACATAGGGGTCTACCAGTGACATAGGGGTCTACCAGTGACAGTGGTGTACTAGTGACATAGGGGTGTACCAGTGACAGGGGTGTACCAGTGACATAGGGGTGTACTAGAGACATAGGGGTCTACCAGTAACATAGGGGTCTACCAGTGACATATGGTTGTACCAGTGACATAGGGGTATACTAGTGGCATAGGGGTGTACTAGTGACATAGGGGTGTACTAGTGACATAGGGGTCTACCAGTAACATAGGGGACTACCAGTGACATAGGGGTGTACTAGTGGCATAGGGGTGTACCAGTGACATAGGGGTGTACTAGTGACATAGGGGTGTACTAGTGACATAGGGGTCTACCAGTGACATAGGGGTATACTAGTGGCATAGGGGTGTGCCAACGATTGTGTACCAGTGACATAGGGGTGTATTAGTGACATAGGGGTATACCTGTAACATAGGGGTCTACCAGTGACATAGGGGTGTACTAGTGGCATAGGGGTGTACCAGTGACATATGGGTGTACCAGTGGCATAGGATTGTACCAGTGACATAGGGGTATACTAGTGACATAGGGGTGTACCAGTGACATAGGGGTCTACCAGTGACATAGGGGTCTACCAGTGACAGGGGTGTACTAGTGACATAGGGGTGTACCAGTGACAGGGGTGTACCAGTGACATAGGGGTGTACTAGAGACATAGGGGTCTACCAGTAACATAGGGGTGTACTAGTGACATAGGGGTCTACCAGTGGCATAGGGGTCTACCAGTGACATAGGGGTGTACTAGTGGCATACGGGTGTACCAGTGACATAGGGGTGTACTAGTGACATACGGGTGTACCAGTGACATAGGGGTGTACTAGTGACATAGGGGTGTACTAGTGACATAGGGGTCTACCAGTTACATAGGGGTGTACTAGTGACATAGGGGTCTACCAGTGGCATAGGGGTCTACCAGTGACATAGGGGTGTACTAGTGGCATAGGGGTGTACTAGTGACATACGGGTGTACCAGTGACATAGGGGTGTACCAGTGACATAGGGGTCTACCAGTGACATAGGGGTCTACCAGTGACAGGGGTGTACTTGTGACATAGGGGTGTACCAGTGACATAGGGCTGTACCAGTGACATAGGGGTGTACTAGAGACATAGGGGTCTACCAGTAACATAGGGGTCTACCAGTGACATAGGGTTGTACCAGTGACATAGGGGTGTACCAGTGACATAGGGGTGTACTAGTGGCATAGGGGTGTACTAGTGACATAGGGGTCTACCAGTAACATAGGGGTCTACCAGTGACATAGGGGTGTACTAGTGGCATAGGGGTGTACCAGTGACATAGGGGTGTACTAGTGACATAGGGGTCTACCAGTTACATAGGGGTGTACTAGTGACATAGGGGTCTACCAGTGGCATAGGGGTCTACCAGTGACATAGGGGTGTACTAGTGGCATAGGGGTGTACTAGTGACATAGGGGTGTACCAGTGACATAGGGGTGTACTAGAGACATAGGGGTCTACCAGTAACATAGGGGTCTACCAGTGACATATGGTTGTACCAGTGACATAGGGGTATACTAGTGGCATAGGGGTGTACTAGTGGCATAGGGGTGTACTAGTGGCATAGGGGTGTACCAGTGACATAGGGGTGTACTAGTGGCATAGGGGTGTACCAGTGACATAGGGGTGTACTAGAGACATAGGGGTCTACCAGTAACATAGGGGTCTACCAGTGACATATGGTTGTACCAGTGACATAGGGGTATACTAGTGGCATAGGGGTGTACTAGTGACATAGGGGTGTACTAGTGACATAGGGGTGTGTCAACGAGTGTGTACCAGTGACATAGGGGTGTACTAGTGACATAGGGGTGTGCCAACGATTGTGTACCAGTGACATAGGGGTGTATTAGTGACATAGGGGTCTACCAGTGACATAAGGGTCTACCAGTGACATAGGGGTCTACCAGTGACATAGGGGTCTACCAGTGACATAGGGGTGTAATAGTGATATAGGGGTGTACCAGTGACATAGGGGTGTACTAGTGACATAGGGGTGTACCAGTGACATAGGGGTCTACCAGTGACATAGGGGTCTACCAGTGACAGTGGTGTACTAGTGACATAGGGGTGTACCAGTGACAGGGGTGTACCAGTGACATAGGGGTGTACTAGAGACATAGGGGTCTACCAGTAACATAGGGGTCTACCAGTGACATATGGTTGTACCAGTGACATAGGGGTATACTAGTGGCATAGGGGTGTACTAGTGACATAGGGGTGTACTAGTGACATAGGGGTCTACCAGTAACATAGGGGACTACCAGTGACATAGGGGTGTACTAGTGGCATAGGGGTGTACCAGTGACATAGGGGTGTACTAGTGACATAGGGGTGTACTAGTGACATAGGGGTCTACCAGTGACATAGGGGTATACTAGTGGCATAGGGGTGTGCCAACGATTGTGTACCAGTGACATAGGGGTGTATTAGTGACATAGGGGTATACCTGTAACATAGGGGTCTACCAGTGACATAGGGGTGTACTAGTGGCATAGGGGTGTACCAGTGACATATGGGTGTACCAGTGGCATAGGATTGTACCAGTGACATAGGGGTATACTAGTGACATAGGGGTGTACCAGTGACATAGGGGTCTACCAGTGACATAGGGGTCTACCAGTGACAGGGGTGTACTAGTGACATAGGGGTGTACCAGTGACAGGGGTGTACCAGTGACATAGGGGTGTACTAGAGACATAGGGGTCTACCAGTAACATAGGGGTCTACCAGTGACATAGGGGTGTACTAGTGACATACGGGTGTACCAGTGACATAGGGGTGTACTAGTGACATAGGGGTGTACTAGTGACATAGGGGTCTACCAGTTACATAGGGGTGTACTAGTGACATAGGGGTCTACCAGTGGCATAGGGGTCTACCAGTGACATAGGGGTGTACTAGTGGCATAGGGGTGTACTAGTGACATACGGGTGTACCAGTGACATAGGGGTGTACCAGTGACATAGGGGTCTACCAGTGACATAGGGGTCTACCAGTGACAGGGGTGTACTTGTGACATAGGGGTGTACCAGTGACATAGGGCTGTACCAGTGACATAGGGGTGTACTAGAGACATAGGGGTCTACCAGTAACATAGGGGTCTACCAGTGACATAGGGTTGTACTAGTGACATAGGGGTGTACCAGTGGCATAGGGGTGTACTAGTGGCATAGGGGTGTACTAGTGACATAGGGGTCTACCAGTAACATAGGGGTCTACCAGTGACATAGGGGTGTACTAGTGGCATAGGGGTGTACCAGTGACATAGGGGTGTACTAGTGACATAGGGGTCTACCAGTTACATAGGGGTGTACTAGTGACATAGGGGTCTACCAGTGGCATAGGGGTCTACCAGTGACATAGGGGTGTACTAGTGGCATAGGGGTGTACTAGTGACATAGGGGTGTACCAGTGACATAGGGGTGTACTAGAGACATAGGGGTCTACCAGTAACATAGGGGTCTACCAGTGACATATGGTTGTACCAGTGACATAGGGGTATACTAGTGGCATAGGGGTGTACTAGTGGCATAGGGGTGTACTAGTGGCATAGGGGTGTACCAGTGACATAGGGGTGTACTAGTGGCATAGGGGTGTACCAGTGACATAGGGGTGTACTAGAGACATAGGGGTCTACCAGTAACATAGGGGTCTACCAGTGACATATGGTTGTACCAGTGACATAGGGGTATACTAGTGGCATAGGGGTGTACTAGTGACATAGGGGTCTACCAGTAACATAGGGGACTACCATTGACATAGGGGTGTGCTAGTGACATAGGGGTCTACCAGTGACATAGGGGTATACTAGTGGCATAGGGGTGTGCCAACGAGTGTGTACCAGTGACATAGAGGTGTACCAGTGACATAGGGGTGTACCAGTGACATAGGGGTGTACTAGTGACATAGGGGTGTGTCAACGAGTGTGTACCAGTGTCATAGGGGTGTGCCAACGATTGTGTACCAGTGACATAGGGGTGTATTAGTGACATAGGGGTCTACCAGTGACATAAGGGTCTACCAGTGACATAGGGGTCTACCAGTGACATAGGGGTCTACCAGTGACATAGGGGTGTAATAGTGATATAGGGGTGTACCAGTGACATAGGGGTGTACTAGTGACATAGGGGTGTACCAGTGACATAGGGGTCTACCAGTGACATAGGGGTCTACCAGTGACAGGGGTGTACTAGTGACATAGGGGTGTACCAGTGACAGGGGTGTACCAGTGACATAGGGGTGTACTAGAGACATAGGGGTCTACCAGTAACATAGGGGTCTACCAGTGACATATGGTTGTACCAGTGACATAGGGGTATACTAGTGGCATAGGGGTGTACTAGTGGCATAGGGGTGTACCAGTGACATAGGGGTGTACTAGTGGCATAGGGGTGTACCAGTGACATAGGGGTGTACTAGAGACATAGGGGTCTACCAGTAACATAGGGGTCTACCAGTGACATATGGTTGTACCAGTGACATAGGGGTATACTAGTGGCATAGGGGTGTACTAGTGACATAGGGGTCTACCAGTAACATAGGGGACTACCATTGACATAGGGGTGTGCTAGTGACATAGGGGTCTACCAGTGACATAGGGGTATACTAGTGGCATAGGGGTGTGCCAACGAGTGTGTACCAGTGACATAGAGGTGTACCAGTGACATAGGGGTGTACCAGTGACATAGGGGTGTACTAGTGACATAGGGGTGTGTCAACGAGTGTGTACCAGTGTCATAGGGGTGTGCCAACGATTGTGTACCAGTGACATAGGGGTGTATTAGTGACATAGGGGTCTACCAGTGACATAAGGGTCTACCAGTGACATAGGGGTCTACCAGTGACATAGGGGTCTACCAGTGATATAGGGGTGTAATAGTGATATAGGGGTGTACCAGTGACATAGGGGTGTACTAGTGACATAGGGGTGTACCAGTGACATAGGGGTCTACCAGTGACATAGGGGTCTACCAGTGACAGGGGTGTACTAGTGACATAGGGGTGTACCAGTGACAGGGGTGTACCAGTGACATAGGGGTGTACTAGAGACATAGGGGTCTACCAGTAACATAGGGGTCTACCAGTGACATATGGTTGTACCAGTGACATAGGGGTATACTAGTGGCATAGGGGTGTACTAGTGACATAGGGGTGTACTAGTGACATAGGGGTCTACCAGTAACATAGGGGACTACCAGTGACATAGGGGTGTACTAGTGGCATAGGGGTGTACCAGTGACATAGGGGTGTACTAGTGACATAGGGGTGTACTAGTGACATAGGGGTCTACCAGTGACATAGGAATATACTAGTGGCATAGGGGTGTGCCAACGAGTGTGTACCAGTGACATAGGGGTGTACTAGTGACATAGGGGTGTACCAACGATTGTGTACCAGTGACATAGGGGTCTACCAGTGACATAGGGGTGTACCAGTGACATAGGGGTGTACCAGTGACATAGGGGTGTACTAGTGACATAGGGGTCTACCAGTGACATAGGGGTGTACCAGTGACATAGGGGTGTACTAGTGACATAGGGGTGTGTCAACGAGTGTGTACCAGTGACATAGGGGTGTACTAGTGACATAGGGGTGTACCAACGATTGTGTACCAGTGACATAGGGGTCTACCAGTGACAGGGGTGTACTTGTGACATAGGGGTGTACTAGAGACATAGGGTCTACCAGTAACATAGGGGTCTACCAGTGACATAGGGGTCTACCAGTGACATAGGGGTATACTAGTGGCATAGGGTTGTACCAGTGACATAGGGGTATACTAGTGGCATAGCGGTGTACCAGTGACATAGGGTTGTACTAGTGACATAGGGGTCTACCAGTAACATAGGGGTCTACCAGTGACATAGGGGTGTACTAGTGGCATAGGGGTGTACCAGTGACATATGGGTGTACCAGTGGCATAGGATTGTACCAGTGACATAGGGGTATACTAGTGGCATAGGGGTGTACTAGTGACATAGGGGTGTACTAGTGGCATAGGGGTCTACCAGTGACATAGGGGTGTACTAGTGACATAGGGGTGTACCAGTGACATAGGGGTGTACCAGTGACATAGGGGTGTACTAGTGACATAGGGGTGTACTAGTGACATAGGGGTGTACCAGTGACATAGGGGTGTACTAGTGACATAGGGGTGTACCAGTGACATAGGGGTGTACTAGTGACATAGGGGTGTACTAGTGACATAGGGGTGTACCAGTGACATAGGGGTGTACTAGTGACATAGGGGTGTACTAGTGACATAGGGGTGTACCAGTGACATAGGGGTGTACCAGTGACATAGGGGTGTACTAGTGACATAGGGGTGTTCTAGTGACATAGGGGTGTTCTAGTGACATAGGGGTGTACCAGTGACATAGGGGTGTACTAGTGACATAGGGGTGTACTAGTGACATAGGGGTGTTCTAGTGACATAGGGGTGTACCAGTGACATAGGGGTGTACTAGTGACATAGGGGTGTACTAGTGACATAGGGGTGTACCAGTGACATAGGGGTGTACTAGTGACATAGGGGTGTTCTAGTGACATAGGGGTGTACCAGGTATATACTATAACTACTATATATTATATTATGATTAGTTCAATACAAACTTATTGTTGAAGTCGTTGCTATTCAATGTTTTCTCTTCTGTATCAATATTAAGAATATGTGTGTGTCTCTGTGTGTGTGTGTGTGTAGTGACAGTGGGATCTCCTGCTGTTCAGACTATCAGGAGATGCAGCCGGTTCAGAGTCCAGGACAAACACACCTGGGTAACAATCTACGTCTGCCTGTCTGTCTGTCTGACTGTCTGTCTGTCTAACTGTCTGTCTGACTGTCTGTCTGACTGTCTCTCTGTCTGGCTGTCTCTCTGTCTGACTGTCTCTCTGTCTGACTGTCTCTGTCTGTCTGTCTGACTGTCTCTGTCTCTCTGTCTGTCTGTCTGACTGACTGTCTGTCTCTCCGTCTGTCTGTCTCTGTCTCTCTGTCTGTCTGACTGTCTGTCTCTCCGTCTGACTGTCTCTCTGTCTGTCTGTCTGACTCTCTGTCTGACTGTCTCTCTGTCTGTCTGTCTCTCTGTCTGACTGTCTCTCTGTCTCTCTCTCTGTCTGACTGTCTCTCTGTCTCTCTCTCTGTCTGACTGTCTCTCTGTCTGAATGTCTCTCTGTCTGACTGTCTCTTTGTCTCTCTGTCTGACTGTCTGTCTGTCTCTCTGTCTGACTGTCTCTCTGTCTGACTGTCTCTCTCTCTGACTGTCTCTCTATCTGTCTGTCTCTCTGTCTGGCTGTCTCTCCATCTGACTGTCTGTCTGACTGTCTCTCTGTCTGACTGTCTCTCTCTCTCTGTCTGACTGTCTCTCTGTCTCTCCATCTGACTGTCTGTCTGTCTGACTGTCTCTCCGTCTGACTGACTGTCTCTCCGTCTGACTGTCTGTCTGTCTGTCTCTCCGTCTGACTGTCTTTCTGTCTGACTGTCTGTCCCTCAGGTGTGCAGATCAACAGTGTTTCTGTCGGTGATCTCATGAGGTTTTCCTACCAGGTAGCTCAGGGTCTGGACTTCCTGTCCACCAGGAATGTAAGAACACACACACACACACACACACACACACACACACACACACACACACACACACACACACAGACACACACACACACAGACACACACACAGACACACACAGACACACACACAGACACACACACACTCACCTGTCTGTCTGCCCACCTGTCTGTCTGTCAGTGTATCCACAGAGACGTAGCAGCGAGGAACGTCCTGCTGACCGACCGCTGCGTGGCGAAGATCTGTGACTTCGGTTTGGCCCGAGACATCCGCAACGACGACAGCTACATCGTGCAGGGGAACGTGAGTGACCTTCACCTGACCTTCACCTGACCTCGTCTGACCTCACCTGACCTTCACCTTACCTTCACCTGACCTCGTCTGACCTCACCTGACCTTCATCTGACCTTCACCTGACCTCGCTTGACCTCGCCTGACCTTCACCTGACCTCACCTGACCTTCACCTGACCTCGTCTGACCTCACCTGACCTCGCCTGACCTCACCTGACCTCGTCTGACCTTCACCTGACCTCGTCTGACCTTCACCTGACCTCGCCTGACCTTCATCTGACCTCGTCTGACCTCGCCTGACCTCACCTGACCTCGTCTGACCTCACCTGACCTTCGCCTGACCTCGTCTGACCTCACCTGACCTCGTCTGACCTCACCTGACCTTCACCTGACCTTCACCTGACCTCACCTGACCTCACCTGACCTTCACCTGACCTCACCTGACATCACCTGACCTTCACCTGACCTTGTCTGACCTCACCTGACCTTCACCTGACCTCACCTGACCTCACCTGACCTTCACCTGACCTTGTCTGACCTCACCTGACCTCACCTGACCTTCACCTGACCTCGTCTGACCTCACCTGACCTCACCTGACCTCGTCTGACCTCACCTGACCTCACCTGACCTTCACCTGACCTTCTACTGACCTCGTCTGACCTCACCTGACCTTCACCTGACCTCGTCTGACCTCACCTGACCTCACCTGACCTTCACCTGACCTTTACCTGACCTCGCCTGACCTCAACTGACCTCTCCCGGTGAAGGCCCGCCTCCCGGTGAAGTGGATGTCTCCAGAGAGCATCTTCCAGTGCGTCTACACGGTCCAGAGCGACGTCTGGTCCTACGGGGTTCTGCTGTGGGAGACCTTCTCGCTCGGTGAGGACCAATATGAAGTATTGATTATGTATCAGGACACATCTTCCCGCCCTGGGATCAATATGAAGTATTGATTATGTATCAGGACACATCCTCCTGCCCTGGGATCAATATGAAGTATTGATTACGTATCAGGACACATCCTCACGCCCTGGGATCAATATGAAGTATTGATTATGTATCAGGACACATCCTCACGACCTGGGATCAATATGAAGTATTGATTATGTATCAGGAAACAGCCTCACGCCCTGGGATCAATATGAAGTATTGATTACGTATCAGGACACATCTTCACGCCCTGGGATCAATATGAAGTATTGATTATGTATCAGGACACATCCTCACGCCCTGGGATCAATATGAAGTATTGATTATGTATCAGGAAACATACTCATGCCCTGGGATCAATATGAAGTATTGATTATGTATCAGGAAACAGCCTCATGCCCTGGGATCAATATGAAGTATTGATTATGTATCAGGACACATCCTCATGCCCTGGGATCAATATGAAGTATTGATTATGTATCAGGACACATCTTCACACCCTGGGATCAATATGAAGTATTGATTATGTATCAGGACACATCCTCCTGCCCTGGGATCAATATGAAGTATTGATTATGTATCAGGACACATCCTCCTGCCCTGGGATCAATATGAAGTATTGATTATGTATCAGGACACATCCTCATGCCCTGGGATCAATATGAAGTATTGATTATGTATCAGGACACATCTTCACACCCTGGGATCAATATGAAGTATTGATTATGTATCAGGACACATCCTCACACCCTGGGATCAATATGAAGTATTGATTATGTATCAGGAAACAGCCTCACGCCCTGGGATCAATATGAAGTATTGATTATGTATCAGGACACATCTTCATGCCCTGGGATCAATATGAAGTATTGATTACGTATTGCACAGGTGTTTATGTGTGTGTACTTAATGGTGCCCATACTTAAAGTACACACTGTAGAAGACAGAGTCTGATGCTCTCTGATTGGACGACAGCTCATCTGTTCACATCTTCCCTGTCAGGTAAGAGTCCGTACCCAAACGTTGCCGTGGATACCAATTTCTACAAGATGATCCAAGATGGCCGCCACATGGACAAGCCAGACTTCGCCCCAGACGAGATGTGAGCAGACCGTCGTCTCATAACCCCTAACCCCTAATCCTAACCCCTAACCTCTAACCCCTAACTCAACGACCTAAACAGCTTCTTTGCACGGTTTGAAGCAACAAATAACACAAACCCACAGAAAACTCCACCCCCCCCCCCCCCCACGACCAGGCTCTGTGCCTGTCTGCTGAAAGTGTGAAGAGGGCACTCTCCACTATCAACCCCCGCAAAGCAACAGGCCCAGACAACATTCCAGGCCGTGTACTGAGGGACTGCGCAGAGGAGCTTAAGGACATCTTCAACACTTCTCTGAGTCAAGCTGCTGTTCCATCACACTTCAAGACCTCCACCATCATACCTGTGCCAAAGAAACCGTCTCCATCCTGCTTCAATGACTATCGCCCTGTGGCACTGACCCCCATCATTATGAAGTGCTTTGAACGGCTAGTCATGTCTCACATCAAGTCCATCCTCCCCCACCCTGGACCCCTTTCAGTTCGCATACCGGGCCAAACGGTCCACAGAGGACGCAATCTGCTCTGTTCTCCACCCAGCCCTCACCCACCTGGAGAAAGCAGACTCACATGTGAGAATGCTTTTCATAGACTTTAGTTCAGCTTTTAACCCCATAATCCCACAACAACTCATTTGTAAACTGGACCAGCTGGGGCTCAACACCTCCCTCAGTGAGAGGCCACAAGCGGTACGAGTCGGTAACAACACTCAGCACAGGGGCCCCACAGGGCTGTGTGCTCAGGCCCCTGCTCTTCACCCTGCTGACTCACGACTGCACAACAACCTACAGCACCAATCACATGGTGAAGTTTGCGGACGACACAACTCTGGTGGGTCTCATCACCAAGAACGATGAGACCCACTACAGGAAGGAGGTCAACCTTTTGACCACGTGGTGCAGAGACAACAACCTCTTGCTGAATGTCATCAAAACAAAGGAGATTGTGGTTGACTTCAGGAAAAGCCACACTGTACACCCACCACTGACCATCGATGGTGCTGCTGTGGAGCGAGTGAGCAGCACCTAACCCGGCTCATACCCCTAACCTCTAACCCCTAACCCGGCTCATACCCCTAACCTCTAACCCCTAACCCGGCTCATACCCCTAACCTCTAACGTCTAACCCGGCTCATACCCCTAACCTCTAACCCCTAACCCGGCTCATACCCATAACCTCTAACGTCTAACCCGGCTCATACCCCTAACCTCTAACCCCTAACCCGGCTCATACCCCTAACCTCTAACGTCTAACCCGGCTCATACCCCTAACCCGGCTCATACCCCTAACCTCTAACCCCTAACCCGGCTCATACCCCTAACCCGGCTCATACCCCTAACCTCTAACATCTAACCCGGCTCATACCCCTAACCTCTAACCTCTAACCCGGCTCATACCCCTAACCTCTAACCCCTAACCCGGCTCATACCCCTAACCTCTAACCCCTAACCCGGCTCATACCCCTAACCTCTAACGTCTAACCCGGCTCATACCCCTAACCTCTAACCCCTAACCCGGCTCATACCCCTAACCTCTAACGTCTAACCCGGCTCATACCCCTAACCTCTAACCCCTAACCCGGCTCATACCCCTAACCTCTAACCCCTAACCCGGCTCATACCCCTAACCCGGCTCATACCCCTAACCTCTAACATCTAACCCGGCTCATACCCCTAACCTCTAACCTCTAACCCGGCTCATACCCCTAACCCGGCTCATACCCCTAACCTCTAACCCCTAACCTGGCTCATACCCCTAACCTCTAACCCGGCTCATACCCCTAACCTCTAACCCCTAACCCGGCTCATACCCCTAACCCTAACCTTAATGAAGGTATTCTGAATCCATTGACAGACATCTTTTTCGGGTCCTCTCAGATTTCAGCTGATGACGCTCTGCTGGAGTTTGGAGCCCACAGACAGACCGACCTTTAACATGATTGGTCAGCTCATTAACAGGCTCCTCCCCTCCACCAATGACACAGCTTCACATCACAGGGACCAGGTGAGATACCTGCTTCTGTAAACTCGGCCCTGATCTTTGTCTGGCAGAGCCTGAACATCTCTTCTCTCTCTTCCCCAAAGTCAACAAACAAAAACCTCAACGAGTGCAAAGAAGAGGAGGAAGAGGAGAAGGAGGAGGTCAGAGGAAGAGGCGCACTGAAGACAGGAGAGGAGCATGGCCGGAGAGGTGGCTCCACCAGCAGATGTTGCTTAGAGACAGATCACATGTATGAACATGTCTGACTCCGCCTCCTTTTGATTTTCTCAGAGCACCATGATGATAATGATGAAGAAGAGGAGAAGAAGCCGATGATGAAGAACATCTACCAGCTGACCTGATTGTCTTGTCCAGTAAAGATGCTGGAAATGAAGCATGTTCCTCAAAGATTCAGAGAGAACAGACGTCATGAGTCCAGATGTAACCGAAAACCACCACTCGAGATCTGGGTCTGGATCCTGTGGTTCTTGATCCTTTGATCTGGATCATCGGGGTCTGGATCCTGTGGTTCTTGATCCTTTGATCTGGATCATCGGGGTCTGGATCCTGTGGTTCTTGATCCTTTGATCTGGATCATCAGGGTCTGGATCATGTGGATTTGGCTGCTATAAGTCTGGATCCTTTGATCTGGTCTGAGACCTGCTACTTGGGGAACCTATTCACTCTACTGATTCTGGTGTTACATTTTAATTGTTTTAATGTTTCTTATTGTGTTTGAATAAATCTTTTATCTTAATAACACACTTTCTGCTCTTCGATTTATCTTTAATTGTCTTTTTTATGTCTTAAAATATATTCAGACTTGTTTGGCAGGACTCATGACATTACAACACATATATTAGCACATTATTCATAGTATTACTCATGGTATTACTCATGGTATTACTCATAGTATTGCTCATAGTATTACTCATGGTATTACTCATAGTATTACTCATGGTATTACTCATGGTATTACTCATGGTACCACTCATAGTATTACTCATGGTATTACTCATAGTATTACTCATGGTATTACTCATAGTATTACTCATGGTATTTCTCATAGTATTACTCATAGTATTACTCATGGTATTACTCATAGTATTATTCATGGTATCACTCATAGTATTACTCATGGTATTACTCATAGTATTATTCATGGTATTACTCATAGTATTACTCATATAATTACTCATAGTATTACTCATGGTATTACTCATAGTATTACTCATGGTATTACTCATGGTATTACTCACAGTATTACTCATAGTATTACTCATAGTATTACTCATGGTATTACTCATGGTATTACTCATGGTATTACTCATGGTATTACTCATAGTATTACTCATGGTACACTCATGGTATTACTCATGGTATTACTCATGGTATTACTCATGGTATTACTCACAGTATTACTCATAGTATTACTCATATAATTACTCATAGTATTACTCATGGTATTACTCATAGTATTACTCATGGTATTACTCATGGTATTACTCATGGTATTACTCATGTTATTACTCATAGTATTACTCATGGTATTACTCATGGTATTACTCATGGTATTACTCATGGTATTACTCATGGTATTACTCATGGTATTACTCATATTATTACTCATAGTATTACTCATGGTATTACTTATGGTATTACTCATGGTATTACTCATGGTATTACTCATGGTATTACTCATGGTATTACTCATAGTATTACTCATGGTATTACTCATGGTATTACTCATGGTATTACTCATGGTATTACTCATGGTATTACTCATGGTATTACTCATGGTATTACTCATGGTATTACTCATGGTACGACTCATGGTATTACTCATGGTATACTTATGGTATTACTCATGGTATTACTCATAGTATTACTCATGGTATTACTCATGGTATTACTCATAGTCTTACTTATGGTGTTACTCATGGTATTACTCATGGTATACTCATGGTATTACTCATGGTATTACTCATGGTATTACTCATGGTATTACTCATAGTATTACTCATGGTATTACTCATAGTATTACTCATGGTATTACTCATGGTATTACTCATGGTATTACTCATGGTATTACTCATAGTATTACTCATGGTATTACTCATGGTATTACTCATGGTATTACTCATGGTATTACTCATGGTATTACTCATAGTATACTCATGGTATTACTCATGGTATTACTCATGGTATTACTCATAGTATTACTCATAGTATTACTCATATAATTACTCATAGTATTACTCATGGTATTACTCATGGTATTACTCATGGTATTACTCATGGTATTACTCATGGTATTACTCATGGTATTACTCATGGTATTACTCATGGTATTACTCATAGTATTACTCATGGTATTACTCATGGTATTACTCATAGTATTACTCATGGTATTACTCATGGTATTACTCATAGTATTACTCATGGTATTACTCATGGTATTACTCATGGTATTACTCATGGTATTACTCATGGTATTACTCATGGTATCACTCACTGTATTACTCATGGTATTACTCATGGTATCACTCACTGTATTACTCATGGTATTGCTCACTGTATTACTCATGGTCTTACTCATGGTATTACTCACTGTATTACTCATGGTATTACTTATGGTATTACTCATGGTATTACTCATGGTATTACTCATAGTATTACTCATGGTATTACTCATGGTATTACTCATGGTATTACTCATAGTATTACTCATGGTATTACTCATAGTATTACTCATGGTATTACTCATGGTATTACTCATGGTATTACTCATAGTATTACTCATGGTATTACTCATAGTATTACTCATGGTATTACTCATGGTATTACTCATAGTATTACTCATGGTATTACTCATGGTATTACTCATGGTATTACTCATGGTATTACTCATGGTATTACTCATGGTATTACTCATGGTATTACTCATGGTATTACTCATAGTATTACTCATGGTATTACTCATGGTATTACTCATGGTATTACTCATAGTATTACTCATAGTATTACTCATGGTATTACTCATGGTATTACTCATAGTATTACTCATAGTATTACTCATGGTATTACTCACAGTATTACTCATAGTATTACTCATAGTATCACTCATGGTATTACCCATAGTATTACTCATAGTATTACTCATGGTATTACTCATGGTATTACTCATGGTATTACTCATAGTATTACTCATAGTATTACTCATGCTATTACTCATGGTATTACTCATGGTATTAATCACAGTATTACTCATGGTATTACTCATAGTATTACTCATGGTATTACTCATGATATTACTCATGGTTTTACTCATGGTATTAGTCATGGTATTACTCATAGTATTTCTCATGGTATTACTCATGGTATTACTCATGGTATTTCTCATAGTATTACTCATGGTATTAGTCATGGTATTACTCATGGTATTACTCATAGTATTACTCATAGTATTACTCATAGTATTACTCATGGTATTACTCATGGGATTACTCATATAATTACTCATGGTATTACTCATAGTATTACTCATGGTATTACTCATAGTATTACTCATGGTATTACTCATAGTATTACTCATGGGATTACTCATATAATTACTCATGGTATTACTCATAGTATTACTCATGATATTACTCATGGTATTACTCATAGTATTACTCATGATATTACTCATTGTATTGCTCATGGTATTACTGATGGTATTACTCATAGTATTACTCATGATATTACTCATGGTATTACTCATGGTATTACTCATAGTATTACTCATGATATTACTCATGGTATTACTCATGGTATTACTCATAGTATTACTCAACGCATCATCTCACTCTTCCGGTAAGCTCTGGTTGCCAGCTCAGCAGCGAGCATGACTTCTTCTTCTCCCCCTCCCGCTCCTCTTGCTCAGTGTGTCTCATGTATAGTTATCCCCCTGCCTCCCTTAATGATAACGATACATGCAACAAGTGTAGTTTATTTGCTCAGTTGGAGGCAGGTCTAAGTGGGTTAGATGCACGGCTCCGCGCTATCGAAGCTCAGACAGCTATGCTAGTTAGCCCGCCCTCTCCCGTAGCCGGCGCGGAGCTACAGTCAGCTGATAGCTGTTAGCTGCTAGCTGTTAGCTGATAGCTGTTCCCCGGCGGTAACCGTGCAGCCGGGTGGTTGGGTAACTGTTCGCAGGAGTAGTAAGTCTATACAGAAGCCCGCTGTGCACCAACCACTTCACGTTTCCAACCAGTTTTCCCTGCTCAGCGACACACCCGCTGAGGAACACACCCTGGTTATCGGGAGCTCTATAGTCAGGAACGTGAAAATAGCGAAGCCACGGACCAGAGTCGTGTGCCTCCCGGGGGCCAGAGCGGGCGACGTGGAGTCTTGTTTGAAGCTGCTGGCTAAGGACAAGCGGAGATACAGTCAGATTGTAATACACGCCGGTGGTAATGACGCCCGAGCCCGTCGGTCGGAAGTTACTAAAATTAATGTGGAATCGGTGTGTGCTTATGCCAAGATGTTGTCGGACACCATAATTTTCTCTGGCCCTCCTCCCAAATTTGCAGACAGACGAATTGTATAGCCGAATGTCGTCTTTCACCCGCTGGCTGTCGAGGTGGTGCCCAGCGAATAATGTGGGCTACGTAGACAACTGGAAGACTTTCTGGGGAAAGCCTGATCTGATGAGGAGAGACGGCATTCATCCCACGTTGGACGGAGCGCGTCTCATTTCTGCGAATATGACCAAGTTGATCACCGGACTTAATCCATGACAACCCAGGGTTCAGATCAGGAACCGGGAGCAGAGTTGTAGTTTAACACCCTTCTCTGCTCTTCCATTCGAGCAGTTACCCACCCATGACTCTAGAGGAGAGACTGTGTCTGTCCCACGGCCACTTCAATTAAATAAATCAAAAGTAAGCAGAAGAGGAGTCGTACACAATAACCTTATACAAGTTAACACCATTATTTCAGCAGTGCAACAAAACAGGTCTATTAAATGTGGTCTCCTAAATATTCGATCTCTGTCATCTAAAGCTGTGTTACTAAATGATTTAATATCAGATAATCACATTGATTTATGTTGCCTAACTGAAACCTGGCTGAGCCATGAAGAATATGTCTGCCTAAATGAATCGACTCCTCCAAGTCATATTAATACTCACATTCCTCGAGGCACGGGTCGAGGAGGTGGAGTAGCAGCCATCTTTGAATCGAGCCTATTAATTAATCCTCAACCAAAATTACACTACACCTCATTTGAAAGCCTTGTTCTTAGTCTTTCACATCCAACCTGGAAAACACTACAGCCAATTCTATTTGTGATTCTGTACCGCCACCAGGTCCATATTCAGAGTTTATATCTGAATTCTCAGAATTTATATCAAGTTTGGTTCTTAAAACTGATAAAGTTATTATTGTTGGAGGTTTTAATATCCATGTGGATGTTGATAATGATTGCCTTAGTGCTGCATTCATCTCCTTGTTGGACTCGATTGGCTTCTGTCAGAGAGTACAGAAACCCACTCACAGCTTTGGCCACACGCTTGATCTTGTTCTTACTTATGGCGTTGACATTGAGCATTTGAACGTCTTCCCACAGAATCCTCTTCTGTCAGACCACAACCTCATAACTTTTGAATTTATACTACTGGAGTGTACTCCGTTAGTCAAAAGTTTCTACACCAGATGTCTAACTGACAGTGCTGTAGCTAAATTTAAAGAAGCGATTCCTTCTGTATTTGATTCGATACCACGTCTCAATCTAACAGAGGACTCCTGGTCTAACTTTAGTCCGTCCCAGATGGATCATCTTGTTGACAGTGCCACAGGCTCTCTGAGAATGACACTGGACTCGATAGCCCCTCTGAAGAAGAAGACAGTGAGGAAGAGGAGGTTTGCTCCTGGTATAACCCTCAGACCCGCAAACTGAAGCAAGCGTCAAAAGCTTGAGCATATGGCGTTCAACTAATCTCAAGAATCCCGCTTAGTTTGGCGAGATAGTCTTAAAACTTATAAGAAGGCCCTCCGTAATGCCAGAGCAGCCTATTACTCATCAGTAATAGAAAAAAATAAAAACAACCCCAGGTTTCTCTTCAGCACTGTAGCCAGGCTGACAGAGAGTCACAGCTCTGTGGGCCGAGCATTCCTATAAACCTTAGTGGTAATGACTTTATGAACTTCTTTAATGAAAAGATTTTAACTATTAGGGACAAGATTAATATTCTCTTGCCCATAACCAGTGCCAATCTGTCCTCAAGTGGAATGGCCTTGGAAACCGCTGTATGCCCTGGTGTATATTTGAGGGCTTTTCTCCCATCAACCGTGACCAATTATCTTCAACGGTTTCTACTTCGAACACGTCTACCTGTCTCTTGGACCCCATCCCGACGAGGCTGCTTAAAGACGTTTTGCCTTTAATTGGCGGCTCTCTATTAGATATTATCAATGTGTCTCTGCTAACAGGTCACGTACCACACTCCTTCAAGGTGGCTGTTATTAAACCTCTCCTGAAGAAGCCCACTCTGGATCCAGAGGTGTTGGCTAACTACAGACCGATCTCTAACCTTCCTCTCCAAGATCCTTGAGAAAGTGGTCGCAAATCAGTTGTGCGACTTTCTACATCATAATAGTTTATTTGAGAAATTTCAATCAGGATTTAGAAAACACCACAGCACCGAGACAGCACTGGTGAAAATTACAAATGACCTCTTAATGGCAGCAGATAAAGGACTCCTCTCTGTCCTGGTCTTGTTAGACCTTAGTGCTGCATTCGACACCATTGACCATGACATCCTGTTACAGAGACTGGAGCAGTCGATTGGCATTTCAGGCACGGCACTAATTTGGTTTAAATCCTATTTATCAGATCGATCTCAGTTTGTATTTGTAAACGATGACGCCTCGATAACCACCAACGTTAATCACGGAGTTCCACAAGGTTCTGTGCTTGGACCAATTTTATTTACCTTATACATGCTTCCTTTGGGCAATATTATCAGGAAACACTCCATAAACTTTCATTGTTATGCAGATGATACTCAACTATATTTATCCATAAAACCAGAGGCGCGCAACCAACTCGGTAAAATTCAAGCATGTCTTAAAGACATAAAAACATGGATGACCTGCAACTTCTTGATGTTAAACTCAGACATAACCGAAGTAATTTTAATCGGCCCTGAGCACCTCAGAGATCAATTATCTGGTGATGTGGTTTCTGTAGACGGCATTGCCCTAGCATCCAACACCACTGTAAAGAATCTTGGCGTTATCTTTGATCGGGACTTGTCCTTTAACTCCCACGTAAAGCAAATCTCAAGGACTGCATTCTTTCATCTACGTAATATTTCAAAAATCAGGCACATCTTGTCTCAAAAAGATGCAGAAAAATTGGTTCACGTTCGTTACTTCGAGACTGGATTACTGCAACTCCTTATTATCAGGCTGCTCTATAAGTCTCTTAGGTCCCTCCAGTTGATCCAGAATGCTGCAGCTCATGTTCTCACTAAAACTAAGAACAGAGATCACATCACTCCTGCACTAGCTGCTCTGCACTGGCTCCCAGTAAGATCAAGAATCACTTTTAAAATTCTTCTCTTAACCTACAAAGCCTTGATTGGTGATGCACCATCATATCTTAAGGAGCTTGTAGTACCATATTGCCCCACTAGAGAGCTACGCTCACTAAATGCGGGACTACTTGTAGTTCCTAGAGTCTTAAAAAGTAGAATGGGAGCCAGAGCCTTTAGTTATCAAGCTCCTCTTTTATGGAACCAGCTTCCAATTTCAGTCCGGGAGGCAGACACAGTCACCTCGTTTAAGAGTATACTTAAGACCTTCCTCTTTGACAGAGCTTATAGTTAGGGCTGAATCAGGTTCACCTGGTCCAGCCCCTTGATATGCTGCTATAGGCTTATAGCTGCCGGGGGACGTTTAGGATGCACTGAGCTCCTCTCTCCTCTTTTCTCTCCTTAAGGATGAATTTTCATCTCTCAATCACACGTTACTAACTCTGCTTTCTCCCCGGAGTCCTTTTGACTTCACGTCTCATGGGGTCATCGGACCCTATGAGACGGCATAGATCCTATCTGCCTGATGGATCATCGAGGTCTGGGTCGTGGAATTCCTGCTCCTGACTACGCCACTGTCCTGTTGAGACTCCGCCCACTGTTGAGACTCCGCCCACTCCTCCTCCCCACCGCCATCTGCCTGATGGATCGTGGAGGTCTCCATCGTGGAATATGCCTACTATGAACTATTCATACACTCTGTCATATTCATTGAATGTATTTTAACTCTAAATCTGTCCTTCTGTACACATTACATCTATTGTTCTGTCCATCCTGGAGAGGGATCCTCCTCTGTTGCTCTCCTGAAGGTTTCTTCCCTTTTTTTTCCCCTGAAGGGTTATTTGAGAGTTTTTCCTGGTCCGATGTGAGGTTTTGGGGCAGGGATGTCTATGTGTACAGATTGTAAAGCACTCCGAGACAAATTTGTAATTTATGAAATTGGGCTATACAAATAAACTGAATTGAATTGAATTGAATTGAATTACTCATGGTATTAATCATAGTATTACTCATGGTATTACTCATAGTATTACTCATGGTATTAGTCATGGTATTACTCATAGTATTACTCATGGTATTAGTCATGGTATTACTCATGGTATTACTCATGGTTTTACTCATGGTATTAGTCATGGTATTACTCATAGTATTACTCATAGTATTACTCATGGTATTAGTCATGGTATTACTCATAGTATTACTCATGGTATTAGTCATGGTATTTCTCATGGTATTAGTCATGGTATTACTCATGGTATTAGTCATAGTATTACTCATGGTCTTAGTCATGGTATTACTCATGGTATTACTCATGGTATTAGTCATAGTATTACTCATGGTATTAGTCATGGTATGATTCAAAGTATTACGCATGGTATTAGTCATGGTATGACTCAAAGTATTACGCATGGTATTACTCATGGTATTAGTCATGGTATTACTCATGGTATTACTCATGGTATTAGTCATAGTATTACTCATGGTATTAGTCATGGTATTACTCATGGTATTACTCATGGTATTAGTCATAGTATTACTCATGGTATTAGTCATGGTATTACTCATGGTATTAGTCATGGTATGATTCAAAGTATTACGCATGGTATTAGTCATGGTATGACTCAAAGTATTACGCATGGTATTAGTCATGGTATTTTAATAAATGATAGTACAGTTATACATGTGATGATGTGATGCTTATTACTGTGTTATAGTCGTTTTTAAACCCATTATTACACGTTTCTGTGCATGTTTGCATTACGTGGTTGTTTTAGTATTTGTGGAGTGTCACCTGGCAGGTGAGGCAGGGGGCGGAGCCACGTTAAATTAGATAACCTGGCCGCTGGACTTCACCCTCCAATAAACACGAAGCAGCAGAAAGTCGTTAAGGTGAGCTTGTTAATGGGATTCATATGTTGTATGTATTAATTGATACATACATGTTGAAGTGATTCCATCACTTTGTTATTGATTATCAGCTGCTGTATCGATGATGAGCCAATAGTCGAGTTCAGCTCAATAACCGGAACCAACAACAGATCATCTCAGCTGAGGGCTGGTCTGAGGTCTGCGGCAGGTGAGAGGACTTCTTTATGTACACGGGGGGAAGGGCGTGTTGACGTGTTGACGTATGGACATTTGGATGTGTTGACGTGTTGACGTGTTGACGTGTTGACATATGGACGTGTTGACGTATGGACGTGTTGACGTATGGACGTGTGGACGTGTTGACGTATGGACGTGTTGACGTGTTGACGTATGGACGTGTTGACGTATGGACGTGTTGAAGTATGGACGTGTTGACGTGTTGACATATGGACGTGTTGACGTATGGACGTGTGGACGTGTTGACGTGTTGACATATGGACGTGTTGACGTATGGACGTGTTGACGTGTTGACATATGGACGTGTTGACGTGTTGACGTATGGACGTGTTGACGTGTGGACGTGTTGACATATGGACGTGTTGACGTGTTGACGTATGGACATATGGATGTGTTGACGTATTGACGTGTTGACGTATGGACGTGTTGACGTATTGACGTGTTGACATATGGACGTGTGGACGTGTTGACATGTTGACATATGGACGTGTTGACGTATGGACGTGTTGACGTATGGACATATGGACGTGTTGACGTATGGATGTGTTGACGTGTTGACGTATGGACGTGTTGACGTATGGACGTGTTGACGTATGGACGTGTTGACATATTGACGTGTTGACGTGTTGGACGTATGGACGTGTTGGACGTATGGACATGTTGATATGGGCGTGTTGGCGTGTTGACGTGGACATATGGACGTGTTGACGTATGGACGTGTTGGCGTGTGGACGTTGACGATGGCGTGTTGACGTATGGACGTGTTGACGTATGGACGTGTTGACATATGGACATGTTGACGTGTTGACGTATGGACGTGTTGACGTATGGACGTGTTGACATATGGACGTGTTGACGTATGGACGTGTTGACGTATGGACGAGTTGACGTATGGACATATGGACGTGTTGACGTATGGATGTGTTGGCGTATGGGCGTTGGACGTATGGACGTGTTGGCGTATGGGCGTGTTGACATATTGACGTATTGACGTGTTGACATATGGACGTGTTGACGTATGGACGTGTTGATGTATGGACGTGTTGACGTGTTGACATATGGACGTGTTGACGTATGGACGTGTTGACGTATGGACGTGTTGACGTGTGGACGTGTTGACGTATGGATGTGTTGACGTATGGACGTGTTGACGTATGGACGTGTTGACGTATGGACGTGTTGACGTGTTGACATATGGACGTGTTGACGTATGGACGTGTTGACGTATGGACGTGTTGACGTGTTGACGTGTTGACATATGGACGTGTTGACGTGTGGACGTGTTGACGTATTTCAAGTTTCAAGTTTCAAGTTTTTTATTGTCACATCCCCTTTTATACAAGTATAATCGGTTTGTGAAATTCTTATGTGCAAAACACCCGACAGCAGTAGCAGACTAAAAAAAGAATAAGAATGAGAATAAACTATACAATATCCACAAAAACGTATGGCGTATGGACGTGTTGATGTATGGACGTGTTGACGTGTGGACGTGTTGACGTATGGACGTGTTGACGTATGGACGTGTTGACGTGTGGACGTGTTGACGTATGGATGTGTTGACGTATGGACGTGTTGATGTGTTGACGTATGGACGTGTTGACGTATGGACGTGTTGACGTGTGGACGTGTTGACGTATGGATGTGTTGACGTATGGACGTGTGGACGTGTTGACGTATGGACGTGTTGACGTATGGACGTGTTGACGTATGGATGTGTTGACGTGTGGACGTGTTGACGTATGGATGTGTTGACGTATGGACGTGTTGACGTATGGACGTGTTGACGTATGGACGTGTTGACATATTGACGTGTTGACGTGTTGACATATGGACGTGTTGACGTATGGACGTGTTGATGTATGGACGTGTTGACGTGTTGACATATGGACGTGTTGACGTATGGACGTGTTGACGTATGGACGTGTTGACGTGTGGACGTGTTGACGTATGGACGTGTTGACGTATGGACGTGTTGACGTATGGACGTGTTGACGTGTTGACATATGGACGTGTTGACGTATGGACGTGTTGACGTATGGACGTGTTGACGTGTTGACGTGTTGACATATGGACGTGTTGACGTGTGGACGTGTTGACGTATTTCAAGTTTCAAGTTTCAAGTTTTTTATTGTCACATCCCCTTTTATACAAGTATAATCGGTTTGTGAAATTCTTATGTGCAAAACACCCGACAGCAGTAGCAGACTAAAAAAAGAATAAGAATGAGAATAAACTATACAATATCCACAAAAACGTATGGCGTATGGACGTGTTGACATATTGACGTGTTGACGTGTTGACATATGGACGTGTTGACGTATGGACATGTTGATGTATGGACGTGTTGACGTGTTGACATATGGACGTGTTGACGTATGGACGTTTTGACGTGTTGACGTATGGACGTGTTGACGTATGGACGTGTTGACATATGGACATGTTGACGTGTTGACGTGTGGACGTATGGACGTGTGGACGTGTTGACATGTTGACATATGGACGTGTTGACGTATGGACGTGTTGACGTATGGACATATGGACGTGTTGACGTGTTGACGTATGGATGTGTTGACGTGTTGACGTATGGACGTGTTGACGTATGGACGTGTTGACGTATGGACGTGTTGACGTGTTGACGTATGGACGTGTTGACGTATGGATGTGTTGACGTATGGACGTGTTGACGTGTGGACGTGTTGACGTATGGACGTGTTGACGTATGGACGTGTTGATGTATGGACGTGTTGACGTGTTGACGTATGGACGTGTTGACGTCATGTACTCATGTACTCATGTACTGATGTACTGATGTACTCATGTACTGATGTACTCATGTACTCATGTACTGATGTACTGATGTACTCATGTACTGATGTACTCATGTACTCATGTACTGATGTACTGATGTACTCATGTACTGATGTACTCGTGTACTGATGTACTCATGTACTCATGTACTCATGTACTCATGTACTGATGTACTGATGTACTCATGTACTCATGTACTCATGTACTGATGTACTGATGTACTCATGTACTGATGTACTCATGTACTCATGTACTGATGTACTCATGTACTCATGTACTGATGTACTGATGTACTCATGTACTGATGTACTCATGTACTCATGTACTGATGTACTGATGTACTCATGTACTGATGTACTCGTGTACTGATGTACTCATGTACTCGTGTACTCATGTACTCATGTACTCATGTACTGATGTACTGATGTACTTGTGTACTCGTGTACTGATGTACTCATGTACTCATGTACTGATGTACTCATGTACTCATGTACTCATGTACTGATGTACTCATGTACTCATGTACTGATGTACTGATGTACTGATGTACTCATGTACTCATGTACTCATGTACTGATGTACTGATGTACTTGTGTACTCGTGTACTGATGTACTCATGTACTCATGTACTGATGTACTCATGTACTCATGTACTCATGTACTGATGTACTCATGTACTCATGTACTGATGTACTGATGTACTCATGTACTGATGTACTTGTGTACTCGTGTACTTGTGTACTTGTGTACTTGTGTACTCATGTACCCGTGTACTCGTGTATTCGTGTACTCATGTACTGATGTACTTGTGTACTTGTGTACTGATGTACTTGTGTACTCGTGTACTTGTGTACTCGTGTACTGATGTACTCGTGTACTTGTGTACTCGTGTACTCATGTACTGATGTACTCATGTACTCATGTACTCATGTACTGATGTACTTGTGTACTGATGTACTCATGTACTCATGTACTCATGTACTGATGTACTGATGTACTCATGTACTGATGTACTTGTGTACTCGTGTACTCGTGTACTTGTGTACTTGTGTACTCATGTACCCGTGCACTCGTGTATTTGTGTACTCATGTACTGATGTACTTGTGTACTCGTGTACTTGTGTACTCATGTACTCGTGTACTGATGTACTCGTGTACTTGTGTACTCATGTACTGATGTGCTGATGTACTTGTGTACTTGTGTACTTGTGTACTCGTGTACTCATGTATGTATATCCTCATGTACTGATGTACTCGTGTACTTGTGTACTTGTGTACTCGTGTACTCATGTACTGATGTACTCGTGTCCTCGTGTACTCGTGTACTGATGTACTTGTGTACTCGTGTCCTCGTGTACTCGTGTACCCGTGTGATTGTGTACTCGTGTACTTGTGTACTCGTGTACTGATGTACTTGTGTACTCGTGTACTCATGTACCCGTGTACTTGTGTACTCGTGTACTTGTGTACTCGTGTACTCATGTACTGATGTGCTGATGTACTCGTGTACTCGTGTACTTGTGTACTCATGTACTCATGTATGTATATCCTCATGTACTGATGTACTCATGTACTTGTATACTCGTGTACTCGTGTACTCATGTACTTGTGTACTTGTGTACTCGTGTACTCGTGTACTGATGTACTTGTGTACTTGTGTACTCATGTACTTGTGTATTTGTGTCCTCGTGTACTCGTGTGCTGATGTACTTGTGTACTCGTGTCCTCATGTACTCGTGTACTGATGTACTTGTGTACTCGTGTACTTGTGTACTCATGTACTTGTGTACTTGTGTCCTTGTGTACTCGTGTGCTGATGTACTTGTGTACTCGTGTCCTCGTGTACTCGTGTACTGATCCCAGGGTCATCATGAGGCGAGCCCTGTCCTCTCTGGAGCTCCTCCTCTTCCTCCTGGCCTTCCTCCTCCTCCTCTGCTGCGCGGGCCTGATCGGTGTCTCCTGGGCCGGCCTGCAGACGGAGGGTGAGCATGGAGAGCTGGAAGTGATCGGCCGGCACAGCTGTTGTTGCTGATCAATAACCTGGTGTGTGTGTGTGTGTGTGGAGGAGGCGTGGCCCCGGTGATGCTGAGGGGCCGCATGTCCATCACGGAGGGAGCGGCGTTCTCCGAGGAGCTGAGCGACTCCCGCTCAACGCTCTTCAAGGCGTTGGCCTACGACGTCCAGCAGCTGGTGAGGGGGCGGGCTTTTATTTTGAAATACAGGTTTAGTGTTGATGTGCATATGCATGTTTGATAATGGAGGATTATTAATTCAATTCAATTCAGTTTATTTGTAGAGCCCAATTTAACAAATTACAAATTAGTCTCGGAGTGCTTTACAATCTGTACACATAGACATCCCTGCCCCAAAATCTCACATCGGACCAGGAAAAACTCCCAAATAACCCTTCAGGGGGAAAAAAAGGGAAGAAACCTTCAGGAGAGCAACAGAGGAGGATCCCTCTCCAGGATGGACAGAACAATAGATGTAATGTGTACAGAAGGACAGATTTAGAGTTAAAATACATTCAATGAATGTGACAGAGTGGATGAATAGTTCATAGTAGGCATATTCCACGATGGAGACCTCCACGATCCATCAGGCAGATGGCGGTGGGGAGGAGGAGTGGGCGGAGTCTCAACAGTGGGCGGAGTCTCAACAGGACAGTGGCGTAGTCAGGAGCAGGAATTCCACGACCCAGACCTCGATGATCCATCAGCAGATAGGATCTATGCCGTCTCATAGGGTCCGATGACCCCATGAGACGTGAAGTCAAAAGGACTCCGGGGAGAAAGCAGAGTCAGTAACGTGTGATTGAGAGATGAAAATTCATCCTTAAGGAGAGAAAAAAGAGGAGATAGGTGCTCAGTGCATCCTAAACGTCCCCCGGCAGCTATAAGCCTATAGCAGCATATCAAGGGGCTGGACCAGGTGAACCTGATTCAGCCCTAACTATAAGCTCTGTCAAAGAGGAAGGTCTTCAGTCTACTCTTAAACGAGTTGACTGTGTCTGCCTCCCGGACTGAAGGTGGAAGCTGGTTCCATAGAAGAGGAGCTTGATAACTAAAGGCTCTGGCTCCCATTCTACTTTTTAAGACACTAGGAACTACAAGTAGTCCCGCATTTAGTGAGCGTAGCTCTCTAGTGGGGCAATATGGTACTACAAGCTCCTTAAGATATGATGGTGCATCACCAATCAAGGCTTTGTAGGTTAAGAGAAGAATTTTAAAAGTGATTCTTGATTTTACTGGGAGCCAGTGCAGAGCAGCTAGTGCAGGAGTGATGTGATCTCTTTTCTTAGTTTTAGTGAGAACACAAGCTGCAGCATTCTGGATCAACTGGAGGGACCTAAGAGATTTATTAGAGCAGCCTGATAATAAGGAGTTGCAGTAATCCAGTCTCGAAGTAACGAACGTGTAAACCAATTTTTCTGCATCTTTTTGAGACAAGATGTGCCTGATTTTTGAAATATTACGTAGATGAAAGAATGCAGTCCTTGAGATTTGCTTTACGTGGGAGTTAAAGGACAAGTCCCGATCAAAGATAACGCCAAGATTCTTTACAGTGGTGTTAAGTACACATTAAGAATATACACTCTAAAGTACACAATAGGAAAGGACAATATATACACTATAAAGTACACACTAAGCATGGACACTATAAAGTACACATTAAGCATAGACACTATAAAGTACACACTAAGCATATACACTATAAAGTACACACTAAGCATATACACTATAAAGTACACACTAAGCATGGACACTATAAAGTACACACTAAGCATAGACACTATAAAGTACACATTAAGCATAGACACTATAAAGTACACACTAAGCATATACACTATAAAGTACACACTAAGCATGGACACTATAAAGTACACACTAAGCATGGACACTATAAAGTACACACTAAGCATAGACACTATAAAGTACACACTAAGCATGGACACTATAAAGTACACACTAAGCATGGACACTATAAAGTACACACTAAGTATAGACACTATAAAGTACACACTAAGCGTGGACACTATGAAGTACATGCTAAGCATGGACACTATAAAGTACACACTAAGTAAAGACACTATAAAGTACACACTAAGCGTGGACACTATGAAGCACATACTAAGCATGGACACTATAAAGTACACACGAAGCATGGACACTATAAAGTACACACTAAGCGTGGACACTATGAAGCACACACTAAGCATAGACACTATAAAGTACACACTAAGTATAGACACTATAAAGTACACACTAAGCGTGGACACTATGAAGTACACACTAAGCATGGACACTATGAAGCACACACTTGTATTTGTGGAACTGAACCGTTCGGGGCTTCAAGCTTCTCAGTCAATAATCAATAATCAATCTGTCTTTGAGTTCTTTGTTCAGCCACCTGATCAAAGCATGTCCTCTGATTGGTCCACAGATATCAAAGGCGTTGAGTCACAGTGGTTTCAAGACGTGTCAGGTGTTATCCTTCAGGTCAGATATTTGATCAATCACCAATCAATGATGATCTGATCAGTTCCATCCCAGTGATATTGATCGTAGGCATCTGAATGGGTCAAACACGTAGACATGAGGATATTGATCTCTGTGTTTCCTCAGACGGGGCAGTGTGGTGGTGAACTTTGACCTTTGGTTCAATCAACGGATCGATGTGAACGAAGCGGAACAGCAGCTGGGGGCGGGGCTTCAGGAGGCCGCGGCGGGAGGATTGGTCATCGACAGAAACAGCATTCAGATCAAAGGTGACCAGGGTCTCTGGGAGGTCAGCGGGGTCACTGTGAGGTCACAGGGGTCTCTGGG